>NW_019254057.1:0-1198 GCF_002742605.1 Olea europaea var. sylvestris
CTTTTCATTGGCTCGATTCCAATCGAATTTGACTAGCAATTTGTCGAAAACGATCAAATTCGAAGTTATCTTGAAATCGAAAACCACTTTTCATTGGTTCGATTCCAATCGAATTAGACTAGCAATTTGCTGAAAATGATCAAATTCGAAGTTATCACAAAATCAAAAACCACTTTTCATTGGCTCGATTCCAATTGAATTAGACTAGCAATTCACCAAAAACGAACAAACCCGAAGTTGTCATCAAATCAAAAACAGCATTTCATTGGCTCGATTCCAATCGAATTAGACTACCATTTAGCCAAAAACAAACAAACCCGATGATATCATGAAATCAAAAACCACTTTTCGTTGGCTCGATACCAATAGAATTAGACTAGCAATTTGCCAAAGACGAACAAGCCTGATTTTACCATGAAATCAAAGATCACTTTTCATTGGCTCGATTCCAATCGAATTAGACTAGCAATTTTTCAAATACGAACAAACCCGATGTTATCATGAAATCGAAAACCACTTTTCATTGGCTCGATTCCAATCGAATTAGACTAGGAATCTGCTAAAAATGATCAAACCCAAAGTTATCATGAAATCAAAAACAACTTTTCATTGGCTTGATTCCAATCGAATTTGACAAGCAATTTGCCAAAAATGAAAAAACCCGAAGTTATCATGAAATCAAAAACCACTTTTCATGGGCTCAATTCCATTCGAATTAGACTAACAATTTGTCGAAAACGATCAAATCTATTGTTATCATGAAATCGAAAACTACTTTTCATTCGGTCGATTCCAATCGCATTAAACTAGGAATTTCCTAAAGACAAACAAACCCGAAGTTATCATCAAATCAAAAAAACCACTTTTCATTGGCTCAATTCCAATCGAACTAGTCTTCCATTTTGCCAAAAACGAACAAACCCGATGTTATCATGAAATCGAAAGCCACTTTTCATGGGCTCGATTCCAATCAAATTAGACCAGAAATTCGCCGAAAACGATCAAACGATAAGTTATCACGTAATCAAAACCCACTTTTCATTGGCTCGATTCCATTCGAATTAGACTAGCAATTTGCCAAAGACAAACAAACCCGAAGTTATCCTGAAATTAAAAACCACTTTTCATTGGCTCGATTCCAAAAGAATTAGACTAGCACTTCGCCAAAAATGAACAAACCCGAAGTTATCATGAAATC
>NW_019254058.1:0-1198 GCF_002742605.1 Olea europaea var. sylvestris
CTAGCAGCTGTTTGGTCTCCTCGAACTATTTCGATGCCATGACCCGTGGGGAACTTCATGGTCAGGCGAAAAGTTGACACAATTGCCTGGATCTTGTTCAATAGGGGTCTTCCCAGAATGATGTTGTAGGCCATTGGGGTATTAACCACTTGGAATGGTGAGCTCCGTCACTTGTGTATTACCAGTTCCTAATGTAAACGGGAGCTCGACGATGCCTTCAGGGATAATGATTCCACCACCAAATCCCTGTAGGTGAGTTTTTACTAATTTGAACTGTTTGGGAGAGATCCCCATTTTGGTGAAAACCTCCTGCAAGAGTATATTTGCTGCACTCCCATTATCAGGCAAAATCCTCTTTACTTCGAAGTTAGCCACAACCGCAGAGACGACCAAGGCATCGTCATGAGGATATGATATTCCTTCCAAATCTCTTGCACCAAAAGTGATGTCTTTGACTTCGTCACGGGATTCTCTTAGGGTATGAGCATGTTGGTAGGCATACTGCTTTCGCCCACTACTTGTGTCTCCGCCAGATGCTATGCCCCCAATGATAATATTAATGGTTCCGACAGTAGGTTGAGCAATGCTTCCGGCTCCAGGCACTTTCCGATTGTCACGGTTATTCCTTGGTCGTTTATCATGACCAATGTAATTCTTTAAAAATCATCTTTTGATAAGGGCTTCAATTTCTCACTGTAAAGCATGATAATCCTTCGTAATATGCCCATGATCCCAGTGAAATTTGAAATACTTGCTCTTATCTCTTGTATCAGGGGGTGACTTCATCCTTGAAGGTTTCTTTAACTATTTCATATCCTTAACTTCCATCAAGATGTTTGTCTTAGAGGTGTTCAACCGAGTAAGAGGTGCTAACGGTGCCTCATTCCTGCACTTATCCCGGAAAAGCTCATGCCGGGGGACGGGATCATGTTGTCTCTTGTTCTCGATCTTTTCATGGGAAGGACCAGGTCTTCTTGGATTTAGTGTTTCCTCTATATTAATGTATTTTTCAGCTCAGATGAGGAGCTCGGTCACTGTTTGCGGCGGGGTCTTTGATTAAGATATCTTAAAAGCTTCACATCTTACGGCGTAAGTGAGGGCGGAGACAGCTGCTGTGATGTGAAGGTCGGGTATCTGAAGCCTTTCCTTGTTGAACCTTGTCATAAATTCGAGGGTTTCAGTTGATCCCAGGTGAAGT
>NW_019254059.1:0-1198 GCF_002742605.1 Olea europaea var. sylvestris
TGCATGCTATTATACATGAAGGTATATTGATTAGAAATTCTATTAAAATCACGTGAGCGTAACATGTACTTTGATATCACTACAAAAATAAATATAATTGGACCCTTATGTGACAGACATGTTTATAACTTATCAGACTACTAGAAAGGTCACTGCTTGTAGAACAACATTAAACCGTAGGTCCATCATTCAGTTTTATGAGAATTACGTGACCGAACCAGCTCATTCACTTGTCAAACACGTGCAAGACATCTATGAAAGATGTATGGCAGCTATGGAGGCGGGATTGGAGATCATGCATATCGAGATTGTGAATAATCTCATACACTCACTTCCACCTCAATGAGGAGACATGGAAGTTATGGTTAGAGATGAGATGTTAGAAGGTAACCCTCCAGAGCATCCAAACACAATTGAGTTTCGTATATATTGTTAGACCCTTCTAGATAGGTGGAGTGAAAGCTTAGAACCCCAACTGGAGATAGGGAATGAGCTCAATGATGAGGTTAAGCTTGAGCTCGAACTCGAGCCAGAACCTCAAATTGAATTGGACCCAGAGGAAGATCCCGAATGGGAGAATAGGGATGACTTTGGGTTGGAGTTAGAGAATGATCATGAGCATAAACCCGAGCCACTAGTTGAGATGGACATACAGTCCGGACTTGAAGTAGAAGACTCCTCCGAAGATGAAGCTCCATTAAAGAAGATTCGCAGAATTCATAGGGATTAGAAATTTAGATTCCATTTCCTTAGTATTGTGATATCTTTACCTTTATATTATTGGAAAAAAAATTGTCGAACTATTGTATATCTCGATTTCAAGGAATACTGTTAAAAAAAAATTCATTTGAACATATTGAACTACTATGTTGTCCAATATTTTTAAGACAATTTATTTTGTTAATTTAAAGGAAATGATGGGACAACAAGACCAGCAACTATGTTTAGGGATCAGATGAGAGCAATGCATGACCTTGGTAGGAACCAAGCACCCGCACCGACTTCTTAGAATGGACCGACAAATGCTAACAACACCAGTTCAATTGTGGAGCAATTTTGCCATTTTCAAACCTCCTTCTTTTGATGGCAAGGCAGACCTTATAGTAGCCGAGGAGTGGTTAAGAGGGCTAGAATGAATCTACAAACACATGACATGCACTGATGCACAAAAGGTATCATGTGCTGAATTTATGCCGGT
>NW_019254060.1:0-1198 GCF_002742605.1 Olea europaea var. sylvestris
ATCAAAAGCCACTATTCTTTGGCTTGATTCCAATCGAATTAGACTTGCAATTCCCCAAAAATGAAAAGACCCGAAGTTATCTTGAAATTAAAACCACATTTCGCTGGCTCGATTCCAATCGAATATGAGTAGCGATTTGTCAAAAATGAACAAACTCGAAGTTATCATGATATTAAAAACAACTTTGCATTGGCTCGATTCCAATTGAATTAGATTAGCAATTCGCCCGAAATGAACAAGCCTGAAGTTATCATGATCTCAAAAGTCACTTTTCATTGGCTCGATTCCAATCAAATTAGACTAGCGATTCATAAAAAATGAACAAACTCGAAGTTATCATGAAATCAAAAACCACTTTTCATTGGCTCGATTCTAATAGAATTTTACAAGCGATTCCTCAAAAATGAATAAACTCGAACTTATCATGAAATCAAAAGCCACTATTCATTTGCTCGATTCCAATCGAATTAGACTAGCAATTTGCTAAAAATGAGCAAACCCGAAGCTATCATAATATCAAAAACAACATTTCAATGGCTCGATACCAATCGAATTAGACTAGCAATTCGTCAAAAATCAAAAGACCCGTAGTTATTTTGAAATCAAAATCACTTTTGATTAGCTCGATTCCAATCGAATTAGACTAGCAATTCGCCAAAAAGGAAAAAACCCGAAGTTATCATGAAATCAAAAAAACTTTTCATTGGCTCGATTCCAATCGAATTAGACTAGCAATTCGCCAGAAATGAACAAGCCCAAAGTTATCATGATATCAAAAACAACTTTTCATTGGCTTGATTCCAATCGAATTAGACTAGCAATTTGCCAGAAATGAACAAGCCCGAAGATATCATGATATCAAAAACAACTTTTCATTGGCTCGATTCCAATAAAAATTAGACTAGCAATTCGCCAAAAATGAAAAGACCCGTAGTTATCTTGAAATCAAAAACCAATTTTCATTAGCTTGATTCCAGTCGAATTAGACTCGCAATTTGCAAAAAATGAACAAAGCCGAAGTTATCATGAAATTAAAACAACTTTTCATCGGCTCGATTCAAATCGAATTAGACTAAAAATTCGCCTAAAACGAACTAACCTAAAGTTATCTTGAAATCAAAAACCACTTTTCATCGGCTCGATTCCAATCGAATTAGATTAGCAAATCATAAAAAATGAACAAACTCGAAGTTGTCAT
>NW_019254061.1:0-1198 GCF_002742605.1 Olea europaea var. sylvestris
GTACATTGGTGAAAAATGTGTGGTTAAAAAATAAGAAAAAATTTTGAATTCGCGTGTAATATTATTTTATTAAAAAATGCATGATTGACATAATGTCAAATTATTTTTTAAAAATATATTTTTTTAAAAGAATGTAGGTCAAACAGGGCTTAAATGTGATTGAAAATAATCCTATAACAAACTATAGAATAAATTACGATTATATTACTTGTACATAAAAATGTTACATAAAGAATGACATAAAATGATGTGGAGGAAAATGATTAAATAAAAAATTAATTGTATTTTAAATTGAAAAATAATATGTGACATTATGTAACTTATTATATGAAATTGAAAAATGCTCTTGTAAAAGGGAGGCTGACTGCCTCCTTGACAGGAGCCCCACAAATGGGAGTGGGGCCCAAAAAAAATATGGGCCTCCCCTCGTTTGTGGGGTTTCAAGGGATGGTCAGCCTCCGTGTTCCTGTTACACGCTCCATATAAAATTTGATATAGATGTAGCAAGGTCAATAAATTAATAAGCCTCAAACAAGCACTCAGTCCAAAACAGGTTTGACTTCCCGTGGTTGTGAATTATCATTTCTCCCCCAAATTAAGCCCCCGTTTGACTCCTATTACCTGAAAATGAAAATGGGCGGAATAGTATTTTTTAGAAAAATGAATGGTTGAAAAAAAAGGAAAAATTTTCGATTTACACGTCATATTATTTTATGAAAAATTGTGTGGTTGAAAATAAGAGAGAGAAAAATGAAATATAATATAATTGAATTTATATCCTGTTTGGCCCCCATTACCTGAAAATGGTAATGGGGAGAATAGTATTTTTTAGAAAAATGAGTGGTTGAAAAGAAGGTAAAGTTTTCGATTTACGTGTAATATTATTTTTTATTGAAGATTGTATGGTTGAAAATAGAGGAGAGAAAAATGAAATGTAATGTAATTTAATTTAATGTTAATCAAACAGGGGCTTAATGGGATCAAACGAGGGCTAATTTTCAACAAAGTTTAATTTTCAATTGGCTCTTGTTCCCACGCACCCCCTCCTCTCTCTCTCTCTCTATCCACAATCAAATCGGTATAGTGAAACCCTGATTCCATTCCAATCCATCTCCTCGCAACTTAAAATCAAACCTGTCGCTATATTATTTCCAGATCTTTTACTTTTTCCATCTCTAGCGCACAGAAGTTATATATT
>NW_019254062.1:0-1198 GCF_002742605.1 Olea europaea var. sylvestris
CCACAGTTCCTAAGGATTTTTAAACTCTACAGAACTGCAGGGTGACCTATTTATATGATAGGCTGCAGTGCATAAAGCTTCTGTCCAAAATCCTTTTGCTAAACCAGAACTTATCAGCATCCATCTAACTTTATTCATGAGAGTTCTATTCATTCTTTCAACTACCCCATTCTGTTGGGGTGTGTGCTTAACAATCTTATATCTAATTATTCTCCTTTGTTTGCAAAAGTTATCAAAATCTATGTTACAGAATTCTACCCCATTATTTGTCCTTAAAGTTTTCAATTTTCTTCCCAATTGATTTTCAACTATCATTAACCACATTTTGAATTTTTGAAAGGTTTCTGATTTTGCCTTTAAGGGATAGGTCCAGACCATTCTAGAATAATCATCAATTATAGAAAGAATGTACTTGTTCCCACCAAAAGTTGAGTCATTTTCTGGATCCCACAAATCTGAGTGGACATAGTCTAATGCTCTATTTGTTGTGTGTGACCCCATCTCCAAGCTGACTCAATGAGACTTCCCAAGCACACATGTCTCACAAAAGTTAAGGGGCTCTACTTTATTTTTTCCAAGCAATTCTTGATCATTTAGATATTTTAAGCCTTTATTACCAATATGTCCCATCCACGATGCCACAGTTCAGATTTACTCTCAGTTACGGTTAAGAATTTTGAATCCTGGGAATTAATAGTTTTTCCCATCAAGTAATACAAACCATTTCTTTTTGGTTCCTTTCTAACTACAAGAGATCCTTTGAGAATTTTCAAAGTATTATTTTCAAATTTAAAAGTACGTCCCTCATCTTCGAGAATTCCTAATGAGATGAGATTTCTTTTTAGATTTGGGACATGTCTCACATTTTTAATGTGCCTGACAATACCGTCATACATTTTTTATTGTAATGTCACCTATTCCAAAAATATTTTGTGAATTATTATCACCCATATACACTTTCTTGGGTTCTACCTCCTTGTAGTTATGAAACCAAATTTTATTTGGGTACATATGAAAAGTACATCCAGAGTCAAGTATTCAGTTCGTGTCTGTTTCATCATTAGACACAATCATAACAAGAAGGCTCTCAGGTTCTAGACTTACAACAACATTAATCAACTCAATGTTATTAGGTTCTTTTAACTTATTCTTTAATTCAAAGCAATCCCTTTTGAAGTGTCCAAGTTTTCCACAATGA
>NW_019254063.1:0-1198 GCF_002742605.1 Olea europaea var. sylvestris
TTAGCCAAATTCCTTCATTTAGGCCTCCGAATAATTAATTTTCGTATTAATTATGTTAGGTTGAAGAAGTGTTGGACAGAAAAATTAACGACGCAAAACCACACCAGGGACAATTTTGTCATTTGTCGCGAAGGTGTCGGAATGGGCAGAAATTTTGCAAGTTGATTGGAAACTGCCAAAGAAATTGGACTCGGGGCCTAGACCCGAGATCTCGGGATTTTAGACAAATTCCTTCTTATAGGCCTCCGAATAATTAATTTCCGTAATAATTGTGTCATGTTGATGAAGTGTTGGACAGAAAGTTAACAAAGAAAAACCGCACCAGGGGTAATTTTGTCATTTGTCGCGACTGTGTCAGAATGGGCCGAAATTTGGTAGGTTGATTGGAAACAGCCCGAGAAATTGGACTCGGAGCATAGACCCGAGATCTCGGGATTATAGCCAAATTCCTTCGTTTAGTTTTTCGAATAATTAATTTTCGTATTAATTATATCAGGTTGAAGAAGTGTCGAACAGAAAATTAACTAGCCAAAACCGCAGCTGGGGCAATTTTGTCATTTGTCGCGACGGTGTCGAAATGGGTCAAAATTTAGCTGGTTTATTGGAAACTGCTCGAGAAATTGGACTCGGGGCAAAGACCCGAGATCTCAGGATTTTAGCCAAATTCCTTTGTTTTGGCATCCGAATAATTAATTTCCGTATTAATTATGTTAGGTTGAAGAAGTGTTGGGCGGAAAATTAACAAAGAAAAACCGCACTAGGGGCAATTTTGTCGTTTGTCGCGACAGTGACGGAATGGGCCGAAATTTGGCAGGTAGATTGGAAAAGGCCCGTGAAATTGGACTCGGGGCTAAGACCCGAGATCTCGGGATTTTAGCCAAATTCCTTCGAATAGGCCTCCAAATAATTAATTTTCGTATTGATTATGTCAAGCTGAAGAAGTGTTGGACAGAAAATTAACAAAGCAAAACCGCACCAAGAGCAATTTTGTCATTTGTCTTGAAGGTGTCGAAATGGGTTAAAATTTGGCTGTTTGATTGGAAACGGCCCGAGAAATTGGACTTGGGGCCAGGACTCGAAATCTCAGGTTTTAGCCAAATTCCTTTGTTTAGGTCTCTGAATAATTAATTTTTGTATTAATTATGTCAAGTTGAAGAATTGTTGGATAGAAAATTAACAAAGCAAAACCGCACCAGGG
>NW_019254064.1:0-727 GCF_002742605.1 Olea europaea var. sylvestris
AGAGAAAGCTCCCGCTAAAATCGAAAGATCCAGGGAGTTTCACTGTCCCTTGTACTAGTGGTGAAGTTTATTTTGATAATGCTTTATGTGATCTTAGTGTAAGTATTAACTTAATGCCATTGTCTATTTTCAGGAAATTAGGATTGGGAGAAGCTAAAGCTACCACGGTGACCTTGCAGCTGGCTGATAGATCATTGATGCATCCACGAGGAATAATTGAAGACGTATTGGTTAAAGTGGAGAAGTTCATATTCCCAACAGATTTTCTGATTCTGGATATGGAAGAAGATATAGACGTTCCTTTAATACTGGGCAGACCATTCTTGGCCACAGGCAGAGCTTTGATCGATGTTCAGAATGGGCAGTTGATACTGAGATTGGGAGAAGAACATGTTTCATTCAATGTGTTCAAGGCTATAAAACTGCCAATAGAGACTGACAGATGTTTCAAGGTTGACATGATTGATAAAATGATTGAAGAGTCGTTTACACTACAAAATCCATCAGATGCATTGGAAACCTGCATTGCACATTCTCAATCCACAAAATTTGATTCTGTAGACATAGAAATGTGTGCAAGATTTTTGGAGTCCAACGCATCGTACACGCAGAAACGATACTTTGAGGAGCTTGGGATAGGGCCTGAGAAATCACAACCATCTATTCTGAAGCCACCAAAGTTGGAACTTAAGCAGCTGCCCCCACACTTAAGATATGCATATTTGGG
>NW_019254064.1:9074-11632 GCF_002742605.1 Olea europaea var. sylvestris
GAACCGAACGGACTAGTTGCCATGCTGATTTGGTGGTAAAGTCACCATCCGAAGTAATTTTCCAAACAATTCGGTCCATGGCACCTGCACATAAAGGTATTGCCCCTACCTGTTCCGCCATGTGAGAAGGAAGGGCCCGTAATAATCGTCCAAAATCCCACCCAGTGTCGTCAAAAAAATCCTGTACCCTCGTAGATGTGTGCTGTCTGTGGGGGAATAGGGATGCCAACGTGGACTCGCCCATCCAACAATCATGCTAGAAGAAAATCTGACCGGTTCCAAGGTGCCAAGCAATGTGTGGATCCGTCCATGGCCCAACTGATTTCAGCCTCTTCCGGGTAGGAGAAGCTGAACTGGGAACTACTGCAAGTAAAGGATGCGTCCCCTTACAATACTTGCCCAGTAAAAACTGAGCCCAAAGTGACCTCTGAGATCGGAACAGCCACCAGAGCTTCATGGAGAAGGTGTCCACCACATCCTGTAATCTCCGAAAGCCGAGGCCTCCCTCATCAGTAGGAAGGCATATTGCCTTCCAACTCCTCCAATGTAGACATCGTGCTTGATCCTTAGAATCCCATAGGAATCGGAAGAAGATGCTCTCAAGTTTATTCAGCACTGCCTTGTGCGGCTGCATAATCTGAAGAAGATGTAAAGGTATGGAAGAAAGTACTGACCTCAGTGATGTAATACGACCCCCAAGCGATAGTAATCGTGAGGCCCAACCTGATATCCTATTCCTTATCTTCTGGATAAGGTCATCATAAAGGAAGCTCCTCTTAGTCCCCTTGAATAAGGGGACACCCAAGTAAGTGAAAGGCTGCTGCTGATGTCTGAAGCCAGTCAAAATCTCTAGTCGTCTGATCTGACTATTGGATGCCCGTCTGGATAGTATAATACCGCTCTTGTCTCTATTCACCAATTGGCCAAAAACTCCTCATAGTGCTCCATGCAGTCTAAGACCCTCCTGATAGAATGTTTATGGCCGTTGGTAAAGATGATCATATCATCAACAAATGAGAGATGTGAGACAAGAGCACTACCTCCATGTCGATAACACATACTGGGATACTGCTGAAACCTCTGAGTGAGCAAGCGTGAGAAGTAGTCTGCTGCAATGATGAACAAGGATGGGGAGATAGGATCACCCTGTCTGAGTCCTCGTGAGGAGGGAAAGAAACCACATGGGCGGTCATTTAGGAGTACGGAGAAACTACACTCCGAAACGCACCGCCTGATTCTGTCAATCCAGATCTGATCAAATCCAAATGCCTCCAATACAGAATAAATGAAGCCCCAGTCCATGCGATCATATGCTTTAGCCATGTCTAACTCCAGCATAGTGTTTCCCCCTCGCACTGTATCATCCAAAGTGTAGAGAAGCTCCTGAGCCAATAAAACATTATCTCCAATCAGACGGCCTGGGATGAAACCACTCTGTGGAGAGGAAATAATGCGCGGTAGCAGTGTACTCAACCGAGTGTTCAAAAGCTTAGTAATAATCTTATTGAACACTGTGCATGAACTGATTGGTCTGAATTCAGTCTATCTGCAAGCACCATCCTTCTTAGGTAGCAAGACAATAGAAGTAGCAGCAAAACCCCGTGGAAGATGACCACCATCAAAGAAATCCAATACCGCCCTGTAAACATCCTCTTGAATGATATCCCAGCAATGCTGGAAGAATAGGGATGAGAAGCCATCCGGACCAGCGACACTGTCAGCATCAATACTGAAAACTGCCTCCCGTACCTCATGAATCAAAGGGGGACGATTTAGTGCCAGATTATCGTCCACCGTCAATAGCCTCGGAATGACATCAGAACGGATGTGGTCCAAGGGTTGTGGAGGAGCAGATAAGAGATCCTGGTAGAAAGCAATAGCCGAGGTCTGAATATTAGTAGGAGTAGATAACACTTCCCCCGCCTGTGTCCTGATAGACCTGATACGCGATTTGATCCTACGCGCCTGAACCATCGCATGAAAATATCGAGTATTGTGATTACCCTCACATGCCCAACGTGAACCGGCCTTTTGCTTCCAAAAGCCCTCCTCAATAGACAAGGTCAGGTTCAAAACTGCCTGGGCCTGATGTAGTAAGTTACGGTGCTCCGGTGTAGGATCTCTATCATATATTATCTCAGCCTCATCAACCCCGACCTCAGTATCGCGCACCCGCTGGAAAATATCAGGCCATTCCCACTACTATTTTTTGGATGGGTATTCGGGCTATAATCAGATACTAGTGGCATCAGATGATCAGGAGAAGACCACCTTCACATGCCCCTATGGTACCTTTGCATACCCAAGAATGCCATTTGGACTTTGCAACGCTCCTGCCACATTTCAGCGATGCATGATGGCAATTTTCTCAGATATGGTGGAGAAACTCATTGAAATCTTTATGGATGACTTCTCAGTCTTTGGGACTTCATTTGATGAGTGTTTGGATCACTTAAACTTGGTTTTACAAAGATACAGAGAAACGAACTTAGTATTGAACTGGGAGAAATGTCATTTCATGGTTCAAGAGGGAATAGTCTTGGGACATAGAGTATCAG
>NW_019254064.1:15661-16524 GCF_002742605.1 Olea europaea var. sylvestris
AATGGTAGGTTCAACATGTACGCTGGGAGAATGGATGGTATACAGTAGCGTGTGAATGAAACCTGGGATCGTTTGGGAAGTATGGAAAGTAGTCTTCAAGCCATTCAAGCCGAGCAAACACAACAGTCTGACTTGCTGAGACAACTCCTATCTCGCCTCCCATCTCCTATTGACGATGATGATGCGAGTCCTTGCTTCACACCACAGCCACTGAATTGATCAGGGAAGTTTTGTTAATCTCTTATTGCCAAGTTGTGTTCATGTTTTAAATTCTGCCATTTTAACTTTACATTTTACATTGAGGACAATGTATTGTATAAGTTTGGGGGATGGTAGCATAATTTCAAACAAATATTCAGCATGTAATTATTTTGCATATTCACAATCCATCGTTAATTTTGACAAGTTTTTGCATGATGCATGCTTGATGAGTGAGTCTTGATGAACTTTTGCATGCTTGTGGGTTTGGTAGCCTTGCCGGCTATGATGTGATTATTGGACATGTATAAACTAGAAACTGTGGATTTAGTGCTAGATTTAATTTGCTAATACTTGTTGATGCATTGCTTGACATTCTTTTGCACGCCACTCATGTTTCACGTGTTAAGTTATTGATTGGAATTTTAGAATAAATTAGGAGAAACCTAGAATAACCCTCTATAACATTAACCTCTAATACCACTTTAAGATAGTTTGGAGATGGTTGAGCCATTGTAGGGAAACATAGAGATAAGTGGGGGCTTCGTGCACGAAATTATACTGTGTGGATTGTTTAGACCCGGAAGGTGAGAAATAGGTGAAAGCTTTAAGTTGAGGATGGTTTTGGAAGTTAAATGTCTAGAAAAACAAAGAAGGGGCATAAA
>NW_019254064.1:19259-25007 GCF_002742605.1 Olea europaea var. sylvestris
GATTGGTCTAAGGCTCCATTTGTTGCTTCATACAAGAGTTTCCATGTCGATGGTTGTGAAGCCTTTGTGAATGCCAAATTTTGTGCCACTCAAGGCAAACGCTGGTGGGATCAGAAGGAATTTCAAGACCTCGATGCCTTTCAATATCGTCGACTCCGATGGGTTCGAAGCAAATACACTATTTATAACTACTGCACTGATCGGGTCAGATATCCCACTGTGTCACCAGAGTGCAAGAGAGACAGAGACATATGATAATTATATATTCAATTTCATGTGGAGATTTATTGTATAAGCTACTGCTTAATTTATTTATCTGGAGTGAGGTGAGTGTGAAGTCCAATGGCAGGCAGATCCAGAGAGTTGGAGCAATCAGTTTCCAGGGTTGTTCGTCATACCATCATGCTATGCTCACCTGTTTGTTTCTGTCAATTGGGTTTCTTTATTAGCTTTTCCATATTATGTTTCCACCGAATCAAATATGTAATGCAAATTAAACTTCATCATTGTATCCTACTTATCTCATTACCATAAAAAAAAAGTGTCAATTGGATGGGACAACTGTTTGAAATTTAAAATGTCTGACAGGGTGATGTCCCTTGGCAAAGTATAAACTTAAGTGTACACCATAGTGTACATGTAGCACGATTTTTACCGATTGAACTTTGCTATTTGTACACTGATTTTTGACACGTTGTTTGACACTTGCATTGTTGTTAAGTGTCAATTGGATGGGAAAACTATTTGAAATTTAAACGGTCCAATAGGGTGATGACAAGTGGCAAAGTGCAAACTAAAGTGTATACCATAGTGTACATATCGCAAGGCTCTTAACGATTGAACTTTGCTACTTGTACACTGATTTTTAACACGTTGTTTGAAATTTTCATTGTTGTCTAGTGTCAATTGGATGGAAAAACTATTTTAAATTTAAATTGTCCAACAGGGTAATATCATGTGGAAAAGTGTATACAAAACTATACACCATAATGTACATGTAGCAATGTCCTTACCGATTTATGTTCGCTACTTGTAAACTGATTTTTGACGCATTGTTCGACACTTGCACTTTTGTCAAGTGTCAATTGGATGGAAAAATAGTTTGAAATTTAAACTGTGCAACAGGGTAATGTCACGTGGCAAAGCATAAACTAAAGAGTACACCATAGTGTACATATATCAAGGTTCTTATTGATTAAACTTTGCCATCTGTATACTGATTTTTAACACGTTGTTTGACAATTGCATTGTTATCAAGTGTTAATTGGATGGAAAAATTGTTTAAAATTTAAACTGTCCAATAGGGTAATGTCACGTGGGAATGTGTAAACGAAAATGTACACCATAGTTTACATGTAGCAAGGTGTTTACCGATTGAACTTTGCTATTTGTACTCTGATTTTTGACGCTTTGTTTGACACTTGCATTGTCGTCCAGTGTCAATTGAACGGGAAAACTATTTGAAATTTAAAATGTCCGGCAGGGTGATGTCCCTTAGCAAAGTGTAAACTTAAGTGTACACCATAGTGTACATGTAGCAAGGTTTTTACCGATTGAACTTTGCTATTTGTACACTGATTTTTGACATGTTGTTTGACACTTGCATTATTGTCAAGTGTCAATTGGATGAGAAAACTATTTGAAATTTAAACGGCCCAACAGGGTGATGACATGTGGCAAAGTACAAACTAAAGTGTATACTATAGTGTACATATCGTAAGGCTCTTACCGATTGAACTTCACTATTTGTACACTAATTTTTGACACGTTGTTTGAAATTTTCATTGTTGTCGAGTGTCAATTGAATGGAAAAACTATTTTAAATTTAAATTGTCCAAAGGGCGATGACACGTGGCAAAGTGTAAACTAAAGTGTACACCATAGTGTATAAGTCGCAAGGTTCTTACCGATTGAAGTTTGCTATTTGTACAATAATTTTTGACACGTTGTTTGACACCTGCATTGTTGTCAAGTGTCAATTGGATGGAAAAACTATTTTAAATTTAAACTGTCCAACAGGGTAACGACACGTGGTAATGTGTAAACTAAAGTGTACGTCATAATATACATGTTGCAACGTCCTTACCGATTAAAGTTTGCTATTTGTGAACTGATTTTTTACACATTTTTTGACACTTGTAGTGTTGTTAGGTATCAATTGGATGGAAAAATTGTTTGAAATTTAAACTGTCTAATAGGGTAATGACACGTGGTAAAGTGTAAAGCAAAGTGTACATGAAGCAAGGTTCATACCGATTGAACTTTGTTATTTGCACACTGATTTTTGACGTGGTCTTTGACGTATGCATAGTTGTCAAATGTCAATTGATGGAAAAAATTGTTTGAAATTTATACTGTCCAACAGGGTAATGACACTTGCTAAAGTGTAAACTAAATTTTACACTATAGTGTACATGTCGCAAGGTTCTTACCGATTGAACTTCACTACTTGTACATTGATTTTTAACACGTTGTTTGGCACTTGCATTGTTGTCAAGTATCAATTGGATGGGAAAATGGCTTGAAATTAAAATTACTCAACAGGGTAATATCACGTGGCAATGTGTAAACAAAAGTGTACACCATAGTGTACATGTAGCAAGGTCCTCACCAATTGAACTTTGCTATTTGTAAACTGATTTTTGACAGGATTTTAGACACTTGCATTTTTGTCAAGTGACAATTGGATGGAAAAATAGTTTGAAATTTAAACTGTACAATAGGGTAATGTCACGTGGCAAAGTATAAACTAAAGTGTACACCACAGTGTACATGTAGCAAGGTTCTTACTGATTAAACTTTGTTATTTGTATACTGATTTTTGATACGTTGTTTGACAATTACATTGTTGTCAAGTGTCAATTGGATGGGAAAGCTGTTTAAAATTTAAACTGTCCAGTAGGGTAATGTCACGTGGGAATGTGTGAAATAAAATATACACCATAGTGTACATGTAGCAAGGTGTTTACCGATTGAACTTTGTTATTTGTACTCTGATTTTTGAAACATTGTTTGACACTTGCATTGTCGTCTAGTGTCAATTGGATGGAAAAACTGTTTGAAATTTAAAATGTCCAACAGGGTGATGTCCCTTGGCAAAGTGTAAACTTAAGTGTACACCATAGTGTACATATAGCAAGGTTTTTACCGATTGAACTTTGCTATTTGTACACTGATTTTTGATATGTTGTTTGACACTTGCATTGTTGTCAAGTGTCAATTGGATGGGAAAACAATTTGAAATTTAAACGGTCCAACAGGGTGATGACACGTGGTAAAGTACAAACTAAAGTGTATACCATAGTGTACATGTTGCAAGGTTCTTACCGATTGGACTTTGCTATTTGTACACAATTTTTTGACACGTTGTTTGATACTTGCATTGTTATCAAGTGTCAATTGGATGGAAATACTATTTTAAATTTAAACTGTCCAACAGGGTAATGTCACATGGCAATGTGTAAACTAAAGTGTACATCATAGTATACATGTAGCAAGGTCCTTATCGATTAAACTTTGCTATTTGCAAGCTAATTTTTGGCACGTTTTTTGACACTTGCAGTGTTGTCATGTATCAATTGGATGGAAAAACTATTTGAAATTTAAACTGTCCAACAGGGTGATGACATGTGGTAAAGTGTAAAGTAAAGTGTACATGTAGCAATGTTCATACTGATTGAACTTTTCTATTTGTACACTGATTTTTGACAGGTTCTTTGACGTATGCATAGTTGTCAAATGTCAATTGTATGGAAAAATAGTTTGAAATTTATACCGTCCAACAGGGTAATGACATTTGGAAAAATGTAAACTAAATTTTACACTATAGTGTACATGTCACAAGGTTCTTATCGATTGAACTTTGCTACTTGTACACTGATTTTTAACACGTTGTTTGACACTTGCATTGTTGTTAAGTATCAATTGGATGGAAAAATGGTTTGAAATTAAAATTATTCAACAGGGTAATGTCACGTGGCAAAGTGTAAACAAAAGTGTACACCGTAGTGTACATGTAGCAAGGTCCTCACCGACTGAACTTTGCTATTTGTAAACTGATTTTTGACACGATTTTAGACACTTGCATTGTTGTCAAGTGTTAATTAGATGGGAACACTTTTTGAAATTTAAACTTTCCAATAGGGTAATGTCCGGTGGTAAAGTATAAACTAAAGTGTACACCATAGTATACATGTCGCAAGGTTCTTACCGATTGAAATTTACTATTTGTATACTGATTTTTGACACGTTATTTTAGACTTACATTGTTGTCAAGTGTCAATTGGATGGGACAACTGTTTAAAATTTAAACTGTCTAATAGGGTAATGTCACGTGGTAGAGTTTAAACATAAGTGTACATGTAGCAAGGTTCATACCTATTGAACTTTGCTATTTATACACTGATTTTTGACACGTTGTTTGGCACTTGCGCTGTTGTCAAGTGTCAATTAGATGTGAAAACTGTTTGAAATTTAAACTGTCCAACTGGGTAATATCATGTTGCAAAGTGTAAACTAAAGTGCACACCACAGTGTACATGTAGCAATGTTCTAAACGATTGAATTTTGCTATTTGTACACTGATTTTTGACACTTTGTTTGACACTTGCATTGTTGTCAAGTGTCAATTGGATGGGAAAACTTTTTGAAATTAAATTATCCCACAGGATAATGTCACGTGGTAAAGTGAAAACTAAAGTGTAAACCACAGTGTACATGTATCAAGGTTCTTACTGACTGAACTTTGCTATTTGTACACTTATTTTTGATAGACTGTTTAACACTTGCATTATTGTCAATTGATAATTGGATGGGAAGACTGTTTGAAATTTAAACTGTCCAACAGGGTGATGACATGTGGCAAAGTGTAAACTAAATTGTACACCATAGTGTACATGTCGCAAGGTTCTTGTCGATTGAGCTTTCCTATTTGTATACTAATTTTTGACATGTTATTTAACACTTGTATTGTTGTCGAGTGTCAATTGGATGGAAAACTATTTGAAATTTAAACTGTCCGATAAGGTAATGTTACGTGGCAAAGTGTCCGATAAGGTTCTTAACGATTGAACTTTGCTATTTGTACACTGATTTTTGACACGTTGTTTGGCACTTGCATTGTTGTCAAGTGTCGATTGGAAGCGAAAATGGTTTGAAATTTAAACTGTCCAACAGGATAATGTCATGTGGTAAAGTGTATTCTAAACTATACACCATAGTGTACATGCAGCAATGTCCTTGCTGATTGAACTTTGCTATTTGTAAACTGATTTCTGACACGTTGTTTGACACTTGCATTGTTGTCAAGTGTCAATTGGATGGGAAAACTAGTTGAAATTTAAGCGGTCCAATAGGGTGATGACACGTGGCAAAGTGTAACCTAAAGTAAATATCATAGTGCACATGTCGCAGGGTTCTTATCGATTGAACTTTTCTATTTGTACACTAATTTTTGACGCATTGTTTGACATTTGCATTGTTGTTGAGTGTCAATTGGATTGAAAAACTCTTTTAAATTTAAACTATCCAACACGGTGATGACACGTGGCAAAGTGTAAACTAAAGTGTACACCATAGTGTACATGTCACAAGGTTCTTACCGATTGAACTTTGCTATCAGTACACTAATTTCTGACACATTGGTTGACACTTGCATTGTTGTTGAGTGTTAAGAGGATGGAAAACTATTTTATATTTAAGCTGTCCAACAGGGTAACATCACGTGGCAAAGTGTAAACTAAAGTGTAC
>NW_019254064.1:25128-31138 GCF_002742605.1 Olea europaea var. sylvestris
CTATTTGTACACTGATTTTTGACAGGTTCTTTGACGTATGCATAGTTGTCAAATGTCAATTGTATGGAAAAATAGTTTGAAATTTATACCGTCCAACAGGGTAATGACATTTGGAAAAATGTAAACTAAATTTTACACTATAGTGTACATGTCACAAGGTTCTTATCGATTGAACTTTACTACTTGTACACTGATTTTTAACACGTTGTTTGACACTTGCATTGTTGTTAAGTATCAATTGGATGGAAAAATGGTTTGAAATTAAAATTATTCAACAGGGTAATGTCACGTGGCAAAGTGTAAACAAAAGTGTACACCGTAGTGTACATGTAGCAAGGTCCTCACCGACTGAACTTTGCTATTTGTAAACTGATTTTTGACACGATTTTAGACACTTGCATTGTTGTCAAGTGTTAATTAGATGGGAACACTTTTTGAAATTTAAACTTTCCAATAGGGTAATGTCCGGTGGTAAAGTATAAACTAAAGTGTACACCATAGTATACATGTCGCAAGGTTCTTACCGATTGAAATTTACTATTTGTATACTGATTTTTGACACGTTATTTTAAACTTACATTGTTGTCAAGTGTCAATTGGATGGGACAACTGTTTAAAATTTAAACTGTCTAATAGGGTAATGTCACGTGGTAGAGTTTAAACATAAGTGTACATGTAGCAAGGTTCATACCTATTGAACTTTGCTATTTATACACTGATTTTTGACACGTTGTTTGGCACTTGCGCTGTTGTCAAGTGTCAATTAGATGTGAAAACTGTTTGAAATTTAAACTGTCCAACTGGGTAATATCATGTTGCAAAGTGTAAACTAAAGTGCACACCACAGTGTACATGTAGCAATGTTCTAAACGATTGAATTTTGCTATTTGTACACTGATTTTTGACACGTTGTTTGACACTTGCATTGTTGTCAAGTGTCAATTGGATGGGAAAACTTTTTGAAATTAATTTATCCCACAGGATAATGTCACGTGGTAAAGTGAAAACTAAAGTGTAAACCACAGTGTACATGTATCAAGGTTCTTACTGACTGAACTTTGCTATTTGTACACTTATTTTTGATAGACTGTTTAACACTTGCATTGTTGTCAATTGATAATTGGATGGGAAGACTGTTTGAAATTTAAACTGTCCAACAGGGTGATGACATGTGGCAAAGTATAAACTAAATTGTACACCATAGTGTACATGTCGCAATGTTCTTGTCGATTGAGCTTTCCTATTTGTATACTAATTTTTGACACGTTATTTAACACTTGTATTGTTGTCGAGTGTCAATTGGATGGAAAACTATTTGAAATTTAAACTGTCCGATAAGGTAATGTTACGTGGCAAAGTGTCCGATAAGGTTCTTAACGATTGAACTTTGCTATTTGTACACTGATTTTTGACACGTTGTTTGGCACTTGCATTGTTGTCAAGTGTCGATTGGAAGCGAAAATGGTTTGAAATTTAAACTGTCCAACAGGATAATGTCATGTGGTAAAGTGTATTCTAAACTATACACCATAGTGTACATGCAGCAATATCCTTGCTGATTGAACTTTGCTATTTGTAAACTGATTTCTGACACGTTGTTTGACACTTGCATTGTTGTCAAGTGTCAATTGGATGGGAAAACTAGTTGAAATTTAAGTGGTCCAATAGGGTGATGACACGTGGCAAAGTGTAACCTAAAGTAAATATCATAGTGCACATGTCGCAGGGTTCTTATCGATTGAACTTTTCTATTTGTACACTAATTTTTGACGCATTGTTTGACATTTGCATTGTTGTTGAGTGTCAATTGGATTGAAAAACTCTTTTAAATTTAAACTATCCAACACGGTGATGACACGTGGCAAAGTGTAAACTAAAGTGTACACCATAGTGTACATGTCACAAGGTTCTTACCGATTGAACTTTGCTATCAGTACACTAATTTCTGACACATTGGTTGACACTTGCATTGTTGTTGAGTGTTAAGAGGATGGAAAACTATTTTATATTTAAGCTGTCCAACAGGGTAACATCACGTGGCAAAGTGTAAACTAAAGTGTACGCCATAGTATACATGTAGCAAGGTCCTTACTGATTAAACTTTGCTGTTTGTAAACTGATTTTTGACACGTTGTTTGACACTTGCAATGTTGTCAGGTATCAATTGGATGAAAAATTTGTTTGAAATTTAAACTGTCCAATAGGGTAATGACACGTGGTAAAGTGTAAAGTAAAGTGTACAGGTAGCAAGGTTCATACCGATTGAACCTTGTTCTTTGTACACTGATTTTTGACAGTTTCTTTGAGGTATGCATAGTTGTCAAATGTCAATTGGATGGAAAAATTGTTTGAAATTTATACTGTCCAACAGGGTAATGACACGTGGTAAAGTGTAAACTAAATTTTACACTATAGTGTACATGTCGAAAGGTTCTTACCGATTGAACTTTGCTACTCGTACACTGATTTTTAACACGTTGTTTGACACTTACATTGTTGCCAAGTATCAATTGGATGGAAAAATGGTTTGAAATTTAAATTGTTCAACAGGGTAATGTCACGTGGCAAAGTGTAAATAAAAGTGTACACCGTAGTGTACATGTAGCAAGGTCCTTACCGATTGAAATTTGCTATTTTTAAACTGATTTTTGACACATTTTTAGACACTTGCATTGTTGTCAAGTGTTAATTTGATGGGAAAACTGTTTGAAATTTAAACTTTCCAACAGTGTAATGTCCCGTGGCAAGTTGTAAACTGAAGTGTACACCATAGTATACATGTTGTAAGGTTCTTACCGATTGAACTTTGCTATTTGTACACTAATTTTTGACACGTTGTTTTAGACTTGCATTGTCATCATGTGTCAATTGGATGGGAAAACTGTTAGAAATTTAAACTGTCCAACAGGGTAATGTCACGTGATAAAGTGTAAACATAAGTGTGCATGTAGCAAGGTTCATACCGATTGAATTTTACTATTTATAGACTGATTTTTGACACGTTGTTTGACGCTTGCATTGTTGTCAAGTGTCAATTGGATTTGAAAACTGTTTGAAATTTAACCTGTCCAATAGGGTAATGTCACGTGGCAAAGTGTAAACTAAAGTACACGCCATAGTGTACATGTAGCAAGGTTCTAAACGATTGAACTTTGCTATTTGTACACTGATTTTTGACACGTTATTTGACACTTGCATTGTTGTCAAGTGTCAATTGGATGGGAAAACTGTTTGAAATTTAAATTTTACAATAGGGTAAAGTCATGTGGTAAAGTAAAAACTAAAGTACACACCATAGTGTACATGTCATAAGGTTCTTGTCGATTGAACTTTGCTATTTGTATATTGATTTTTAACACGTTGTTTAACACTTGCATTGTTTTCGAGTGTCAATTGGATGGAAAAACTATTTAAAATTTAAACTATCCAGCAAGGTAATGTCATGTGGTAAAGTGTAAACTAAAGTGTACATGTAGGAAGGTTCTATTTGTACATAGATTTTTGACATTTTGTTTGACACTTGCATTGTTGTCAAGTGTCAATTGGAAGAGAAAATGGTTTGAAATTTAAACTGTCCAATAGGGTAATGTCACGTGGGAAAGTATATACTAAACTGTACACCATAGTGTACATGTAGTAATGTCCTTACCGATTGAACTTTGCTATTTGTAAACTGATTTCTGATACATTGTTTGACACTTGTATTGTTGTCAATGTCAATTGGATGGGAAAAATACTTGAAATTTAAACGGTCCAATAGGGCGATGACACGTGGCAAAGTGTAAACTAAAGTGTATACCATAGTGTACATGTCGTAGGGCTCTTACTGATTGAACTCTGCTATTTGTACACTAATTTTTGACACGTTGTTTGACATTTGCGTTGTTGTCGAGTGTCAATTGGATGAAAAAACTATTTTAAATTTAAACTATCCAACAGGGTGATGACAAGTGGCAAAGCATAAATTAAAGTGTACACCATAGTGTACATGTCGCAAGGTTCTTACCGATTGAACTTTGCTATTTGTACACTAATTTTTGACACATTGTTTGACACTTGCACTATTGTCGAGTGTCAATAGGATGGAAAAACTATTTTAAATTTAAACTATCCAACAGGGTAATGTCACGTGGCAAAGTTTAAACTAAAGTGTACGCTATAGTATACATGTAGTAAGGTCCTTACCAATTAAACTTTGCTATTTGTAAACTGATTTTTGACATGTTGTTTGACACTTGCAGTGTTGTCAAGTATCAATTGGATGAAAAAACTATTTGAAATTTAAATTGTCCAATAGGGTAATAACACGTGGTAAAGTGTACAGGTAGCAAGGTTCATACCAATTGAACTTTGTTATTTGTACACTGATTTTTGACGGGTTCTGTAGCGCAAGCATAGTTGTCGAATGTCAATTGGATGGAAAAGCTGTTTGAAATTTATACTGTCCAACAGGGTAATGACACGTGGAAAGTGTAAACTAAATTTTACCTATATTGTACATGTCAAAAGGTTTTTACTGATTGAACTTTGCTATTTGTACACTGATTTTTAACACGCTGTTTGACACTTACATTGTTGTCAAGTATCAGTTGGATGGGAAAACTGTTTGAAATTTAAATTGTTCAAAAGGGTAATGTCACGTGGTAAAGTGTAAACTAAAGTGTACACCCTAGTGTACATGTAGCAAGGTTCTTTTCGATTGAACATTGCTATTTGTAAACTGATTTTGACACATCTTTATACACTTGCATTGTTGTCAAGTGTAAATTGGATGGGAAAACTGTTTGAAATTTAAACATTCCAACAGGATAATGTCCTGTGGTAAAGTGTAAACTAAAGTGAACACCATAGTATACATGTCGCCAGGTTCTTACCGATTGAACTTTGCTATTTGTACACTAATTTTTGACACGTTGTTTTAGACTTGCATTGTCGTCGTGTGTCAATTGGCTGGAAAAACTGTTAGAAATTTAAACTGTCCAATAGGGTAATGTCACGTGATAAAGTGTAAACATAAGTGTGCATGTAGCAAGGTTCATACCGATTGAACTTTACTATTTATACGTTGATTTTTGACACGTTGTTTGGCACTTGCATTGTTGTCAAGTGTCAATTGGATGTGAATCTGTTTTTAATTTAACCTGTCCAACATGATAATGTCACTTGGTAAAGTGTAAACTAATGTGCATACCATAGTGTACATGTCGCAAGGTTCTAAACGATTGAACTTTGCTATTTGTACACTAATTTTTGACACGTTGTTTGGCACTTGCATTCTTGTCATGTGTCAATTGGATGGAAAAACTGTTTGAAATTTAAATTGTCCAACAGGGTAATGTTATGTGGTAAAGTGTAAACTAAAGTGTACACCACAGTGTACATGTATTAAGGTTCTTACAGATTGAATTTCGCTATTTGTACACTGATTTTTGACACGCTGTTTGACACTTGCATTATCGTTAATTGATAATTGGATGGGAAAACTGCTTGAAATTTAAACTGTCCAACTGCGTGATGACACGTGCCAAAGTGTAAACTAAAGCGTACAACATAGTGTACATATCGCAAGGTTCTTGTCGATTGAACTTTGCTATTTGTACACTGACTTTTGACACGTTGTTTAACACTTGTATTGTTGTCAAGTGTCAATTGGATGGAAAAATTATTTGAAATTTAAACTGTCTGGCAAGGTAATGTCACGTGGATAAGTGTAAACTAAAGTGTACATGTAGGAAGGTTCTTACCGATTGAACTTTGCTATTTGTACACTGATTTTTGGCACGTTGTTTGACACTTGCATTGTTGTTAAGTGTCAATTGGAAGAGAAAGTAGTTTGAAATTTAAACTGTCCAACAGGGAAATGTCATGTGGCAAAGCGCATACTAAACTGTACACCATAGTGTACATGTAGTAATGTCCTTACCTATTGAACTTTGCTATTTGTAAACTGATTTTTGACACCTTGTTTGACACTTGCTTTGTTGTCAAGTGACAATTGGATGGGAAAACT
>NW_019254064.1:32478-37726 GCF_002742605.1 Olea europaea var. sylvestris
TTGACTATTAAAAACCCTAATTTCACAAATTCAACGAATCGACGGAACAAAATGCCAATTCAATGTTCCTAAATTATCCAATACACTCTCTCGATATATATTGAATCTACTCTTACACACCACCAGCCTATATTTCTATGGATGATGCAATGTACAAGAATGCATGACTTTTTATGAACATCTTCATGAATTGCATAAAGCATAGAGGTAAGTTTCCATCCCCTATCGGACCCTATGTCAATTTATATTCTATCGAATTTATTCCCCTTCTTTCGAATGCAAAGAACAAATCATCTACGATCACATAACAATTGGCCAAATAATTATGGAAGCATTCAAATCATATAAATCAAACATTTGTCCAATCGAAACTATTGTTAAATTAATGAAATAATGGAAATTTAAATCATCAAAAGGTTCATCAAATTCCTAATGAACAAAAACCCTAGCCTATCATATTTTGAAGAAAATTACAGAAATTCAATAAAGGAAAAGACATCACCCTATTATAATTTATGCTTGAGATCTTCAATCTTGATGAAATCCTCCTTCTTCTTGCACAAACTCTTGGCTCTTGATGTTATTGTGTGCCTCTTTTCTCCCAAAACGTCTACCCTAGTTTTGGACGTGTTTTAGGGTATATATAGCGTGTCCAAATTAGGTAAGAAAGGAGTTGGAGTCGAAAAAGGAAACTGCAGAAAATCCTCCGGAATTTCTTCTATGCGACCGCATAGAAGGAACCTATGCGGTCGCATAGGTCATTTGAAATGCCCAATTTTTTTCCCTGTATCCATCTATGCGACCGCATAGATGGTTACACTATGCGGTCGCATAGATATAACCAACTATGTGGTTTTTTACATTTTGGTCCCTGAACTTCCTTGTTGCTTCTCTTGACTACTTTCTTCGATTTCTTCATCTTTTCAACAAATTTTATCTTCCAATTGATGATCGACACTATCAAATCTCATGCCCCTCATTCGGCACATCTTTTGAGTATTTGCGCTTTAATCCTCCAACTTTCAATTGTCTTCATTTTAGTCCCTCTTCAATACTTTCTTCTTCCCATTGATTGCTTTGTCATTGAGCTCATACTTGGCATGTTTTTACTCTTGTTTTGCATTTAGCTCAACTTCTCAATATTTGCACCTTTGGTCCTCGAACTATCACTTTGTTGCGTTTTGGTCCTTCTTCGGCTCTTTTCTCCTGAATTCCACAATTTCCATTGAATTACCTACAATGCATGAATTTAACTGGATTAAGTCACAATTCAACCATTTTATCCATGTTTAAGTCATGTTTGTGAACCAAATACGTGTGTAAAAACATACTTATCAAATCCCCCAAACTTAAACTATTGTTTGTCCTCAAACAATGCAGTGACTCAATGCTAAACAAACATGGCTTAACACCTTGCCCTGGCTCAGGATTGGACTAAATAATTGATTTTATGAAAATTTATCAGTGTAAAATGACATCAACCTTTACCTGTTAAGTGCATACCTGACGTGTGTGTGTGTGGATTCACGCTAACATATCAAGTTCATGATGAGTTTGAGTCCCGACCCCAAGTGGTCAAATATATCCTTACTCGCTCGAGAGATACACAAACGCCCAAACTTATTTTTTTCACTCAATAATCCCGGGGTTGTGTTTTAAATTTGGAGTTTACATAGCTCTATTTCTCACCCTCTCGTAGTTTGGCTTAATCTCACTATCACAAGTTTACATGTCAACCAGTGAAGGCTCTCCTAAGTTTTGATTGCTTCGACACTCAAGATTAAACTAGACTACTTGCCTTGCCTCAAAGGCATAGTTTCTTCCACCAAATGTCCAAAAGGGCATTTCTTCATATTTTTGTCTCTATTTTGTTTTTCTCACTTTTTCTCTAATTCTCTAAAATTCTCTTTTTTTTTCATCATCTTCTCATTTGCTTTCTATATAACCCATGTAACGAGCTTTAGAAAAAAAAGAAGTGTCTTATTCTTACCAATTAAGTTTATGCCCTTATTTTTTCTAGACATTTGGTATCCAAAACTAACCCTTAATTTAAGATTTTCACCTACTCTTCATCCCACTGGTCTAGGCAATCCACACAATAATTCATGCACAGAGCCTCACTCATTTCAATGTTCGCCTATAATAGTTCAACTATCACCAAACTGTCTCAAGGTATTTTACGGGTTCATTCAATAGAAGGTTATAACTATCTCTCTACTTTATGCTCAAAACCCCAATCACTTACCTAACATGTCAAGCATGAATGATGTGCATAAAAAAAATGTCAAGTATTGCGGCAACAAGTATAGGTTAGCCTAATTAGCACCGATCCCAAAGTTCTGAAATGTATCAATCCAATAGTAACATCATAGTCGGCAAGGTGATTAAGCTCACACAAGCATACATAAGCATAATAAATATTCACTCACAAGCATGTCTCATGCAGCAATTAGTAAAAATAAATCTAGATTGTGGAAATGCAATTAGTTACATGCCGAATGTCTTAATCAAATTACGCCACCATCCCCCAAACTTATACAAGACATTGTCCACAATGTGAAAAATAAGTTTAGAAGGCAGAATTTAAGGAAAATGAATACAAATGAGACAAACGATACTCCCCTAATCAAAACGGGGGCTGCAATGGGAAGCTAGATCCCGCAGTATCATCAGCTGGAGGTGGAGGTAGGCATGCCAAGATCTCTCTCATCAGTGCTGACTGCTGTGTCATTTCATCGTGGATCCCCTCAACCCGTGTCTCCAAACGGCCTAAACGCTCCCAAGTTTCATTTACCCTCAGCTGGATCCCATCCACCCTGCCCACATACACACTTAGTCGACCATTCATAGTGCCCATCTCCCTCCTAGCTGCCTGGGCATCTTGGCAAGCGGTACGTGACATATTAGAGGCAATGCGGATGTCGCGGTGGGTTGTATGCATCTCAGTCGTCAAAGTTCCCATAGCCTGTTGGAGACTCTGCACATCTCGGCTGATCCCCGTGGTGGTGGTGAAAATCTGGCGCCACAACTGCGCATTCAACTCAGCCTGTGATGGAGGAGCTTGAGGCATTTCTTGCTCGGCTTGCTCTTGACCTTGCTCTCCCTGCTGTCTCCGCCTCTCAATTTCTTGCTTCTCCCAATGCTTTAACCTGGCTCTGTCTTGGGCCTCCAAAGTACTGCGCTTTATGGTGGGGCTGGGTTTGGCCGCCACCTCCCCGAATACAATGTTTATACCAGTAGCTATGCAAATTCTGGAGATGAGGCTTGGGAAGATCATTGAGCTATGTCTATCACCCAAAGTACCCACATGATGTATCTGATCATAGCAAAGAGTGGCAAGATCAACTTTATTACCTCGCACCAAGTGGTAAAGGAATCCAGCTGTGGGATCTGTGAATGTGGTCCTGTGAGAGGTAGGCTCAATGTTGTGGCACATGAACAGCCACAGGATCGCTATAGACGATGTAAGCTCAATCTGATGCCACTCGGTAGTAGGGAGTGGCCATGCATTCTGTCGCCCCAATAAGATCTCCGCCACTTCAGGCCAATTGAAGTCACCTGGTACAGGTGTTATGTTTTCCCACGTGAGCTGGTAGTAGTCTTGTATAACTTTGGGTGAGAATGTGATCCATTTTCCCTGGACCCAAGTCTGATGTAAGTGATCGGACCCTGGTGTGTCAATTTCAGTATTGAAGTTGGCGTAAAATTCCCCCACCAACAATTCATAACTCCGATGTGGCTGCTCCACTATTTTATGCCATCTACAGTTCTACACCAAAGTAGTGAGCTCGAAACCAGGAAAGTCGTCTAACTTAACAGCCCTTTCTGGTATCGCTGTCCAACGACTCACTATGTTCTCATAACAGGCTGCTGCCTCGGCAGTTAAAAATCTTTGTATACTTCCTTCAAGCACACGAGTGCGTGCCGTGCCGGATGATGAGCCGACCTTCTCCTTCCCTTTTGAAGTTCGTTTTGGTGGCATCCTGCAAAGTTAGAAAATAGCAAGCATTAGCTATCTTGTTATACAATGAGAAGTCGCATGAAATGAAAAGCACGGAAGGCACAAATCCCCCAAACTTGTTTCAATAAGCATGTATACTACCACGGTGTAATAAACAATGTATGATGATTAGAGTAGTATAAATGTATAGTCCACATGGAAATATAAGGAAATTTTAGAGGAATGTGCTCATAGTTAAAGGGTTGAAGTCATGGTTGAGTGTACACCTTCAGCCCCGGGCATCATCGAGAATTATCAAGATTGTCCCAGGCATCCTCCGGGCATATGGAAGTATGCAATGAGGTCTAACACATATTCAAATTTCAGCCCAATTGGAGTTAGTTTGGTGTGTCCAATAGTAGTGTAAAATAAAGGACGGAGGGTGCTTGGGCATGCTATGACTTAGCTATTTTCGTACATGTGTGTGGTAATGTTGTCTAAGTCGTATTGTTTGGTAATACATCACAATGAGTTACTTCATTCATCGAATAGTCAAATGCCATGCTAGATGTTTGTGAATGTAAAAGATTACCACACATGTGCATTTCATCGAACATGTTGTGTGCAATGTGAGATCTTCATATACTAGCCAACAATTGATGAGTTCACAGAGTTCCGCGTTCAAAATTCAATTATCACGTGCATATGCACCCATCAATCAAATGAAGTGAAGGCAAAGGGTACCCAAAATACCCAAAAATCATTCAACTTGGCAATTTATCAAACACATGACATGCATTCCCAAGAAGACCAATAAAACCCCAAATCCCCAAAATTCGAATTACCCCATGACATAATTGAATTATAACCATCGAATTTCTCCATGACACAATTGAGTTATATACAATACATTCCATCCATCATCAACTCCCCAAGCACCGCACAATGCAGAAAATCAATTCGAAATAATAGAAACACTCGAGCACAATGGAGGAGATAGGGGAGAGGAATACCTTCAAGATGATTGTCAACCCTAAATTCGAAATCCTTGAGTAGTGTAGGTGATTGTGATGTAAACAAGTGTGGAAAGTGATTCCTAGATGAAATTGGGCGAGAGAGAATGGGTGAGGAATGAATGGGAAGTGAAAAAGAAAGATACGGGCGTGGGTTAAAAACCCACGCCGTTTTTGATCTATGCGACCGCATAGTTATATTCTATGCGGTCGCATAGATATAAAAAAATGGGGCTTTGGGTTTCGGTTGGTGTCTATGCGCCGCATAGACACCAAGTCTATGCGATCGCATAGA
>NW_019254064.1:38478-38881 GCF_002742605.1 Olea europaea var. sylvestris
TCCAAACCGGGTAAGAATGTTCTTCTTTAAAAACTCAATTACCACTTTCCCATCATTAGTAGGTAGTGCAACAGCCTCTACCCACTTCGATACATAATCCACAGCCACTAATATGTACTGATTTGAAAAAGACGGTGGAAATGGTCCCATGAAGTCGATCTCCCAGACGTCGAATAATTCCACCTCTAAGATACTATTCAAAGGCATCTCATTTCTTCTAGATATGTTACCCGTGCACTGACATCGGTCACACCTTTTCACAAATTCAAAAGAATCCTTAAAGAGTGTGGGCCAGTAAAAACCTGATTGGAGAATTTTCGCCGCTGTCTTAGAAGCACCAAAATGCCCTGCATATATAGATGAGTGACAGTTCTCTAATATCAAAGGCACTTCTTCCTCTGGT
>NW_019254064.1:38994-49825 GCF_002742605.1 Olea europaea var. sylvestris
AAAAGTAGTACTTCAATTCCGTGAAGAATTTCTTCTTCTGGTGACTTGAGTAATCTGGAGGTATGATAGACCTGGCTAAATAGTTAACTATATCTGCATACCAGGGTGTTTCCATCACACCAAAGATCTGCTCATCTGGGAAGATCTCGTTTATTTCCACTGTCTCTTCCTGTTCTGTGTCCTCAAGCCGAGATAGGTGGTCCGCTACCACATTTTCACTGCCTTTCTTATCCTTGATTTCCAGGTCAAACTCTTGACGTAGCAATATCCAACGGATGAGGCATGGCTTAGCATCCTTCTTCTCCATCAAGTATCTGATAGCGGCATGATCTGTGTAGACTATGACCTTCGACCCCACAAGGTATGATCGAAATTTGTCAAACGCATAGACTACAGCAAGAAGCTCTTTCTCCATAGTGGCATAATTTAACTGAGCATCGTTCAAAGTCTTACTTGCATAGTAGATCACGTGAAATACCTTATTCCTTCGTTGACCCAACACGGCTCCCACAGCATAATCACTGGCGTCACACATTAATTCAAATGGCAGATTCCAATCCGGTGTGATAATTACAGGTGCTGAAGTCAACTTCTCTTTCAAAGTGTTAAAGGCCTGCAGGCACTCATCAGTAAACTCAAATGGGGATTCCTTCATCAGTAAATAGCAGAGAGGTTTGGTAATTTTTGAAAAATCCTTAATAAACCTTCTGTAGAATCCAGGGTGCCCAAGAAAACTGCGAACACCCTTCACTGAGGTAGGTGGTGGTAAATTCTCGATCACCTGAATCTTTGCCCTGTCCACTTCAATACCCTTTGCTGAAATTTTATGCCCTAGTACGATGCCTTCTTGCACCATAAAGTGACATTTCTCCCAATTCAACACCAAATTGGTCTCTGTACACCGTTGTAGCACAAGACTTAGATGCTCCAGGCACTCATCAAATGAAGATCCAAACACAGAGAAGTCATCCATGAATACCTCGATGAATTTCTCAATCATGTCTGAGAAAATAGCCATCATGCAGCGCTGAAAGGTAGCGGGAGCGTTGCATAATCCAAAAGGCATCCTTCTGTATGCAAAAGTGCCATAAGGGCAAGTGAAAGTGGTCTTATCCTGATCATCTGGTGCTACTGGAATCTGATTATACCCGGAGTACCCATCTAGGAAATAGTAGTGCGAATGCCCTACTAATCTCTCCAACATCTGATCAATGAACGGTAATGGAAAGTGATCCTTTCAAGTAGCTGAGTTAAGCTTACGGTAGTCAATGCACACTCTCCATCCAGTCACTGTCCGTGTAGGAATCAACTCATTTCTCTCATTTTCTATCACTGTGATTCCTCCTTTCTTGGGAACAACTTGCACTGCACTGATCCATGCACTATCTGATATTGGATAAATAATGCCTGCATCGAGCAACTTCAATACCTCAGCTCTAACCACTTCCTTCATGTGTGGATTCAATCTCCACTGCCCATCAATGCTTGGTTTAAAATTTTCCTCCATGAGTATCTTATGCATGCATATAGATGGGCTGATCCCCTTTATATCTGCAATCGACCATCCAATAGCTGTTTTATTCTCCCTTAACACCCGAAGTAGTTTCTCTTCCTCTACCTCACTGACAGTGCTTGAAATAATAACAGGTAGTGTAGAAGATTCCCCCAGGTATGCATATCGAAGATGTGGTGGCAGTTGTTTGAGTTCCAATTTGGGTGGTTTCACAATAGATGGCACTGATTTTGCAGTTCTAGTTCCCAGCTCTTCATAGTAGCATCTGCGCATATATGGCTGGTTACTCTCCAAAAACCGAGCACATGTCTCAATCTCACTTGATTCAGAATGGGTGGATTGTGAATGTGCAATGCATGCCTCATATGCATCGGAAGGTTGATGTAGTACATCGATCCGGAAACAACTGTCTGACTCAGTAGGGAATTTCATTGCTTTGAACACGTTGAATGAGATTTGCTCGTCACCAAGCCTCAATATCAGTTGCCCCTTCTGAACATCTACAATTACTCTCCCAGTGGCTAAGAAAGGTCGTCCCAAAATGAGTGGAACATCTTTATCTTCTTCCATGTCCAAGATAAGAAAATCAGCTGGAAATATGAACTTCTCCACTTTTACCAGCACGTCTTCAATGATTCCTCTTGGATGTGTAAGGGATCGATCTGCTAACTGCAATGTCACTGTTGTGGCTTTTGCTTTTCCCAAGCCGAGTTTTCTGAAAACAGAAAGAGGCATTAGATTAATACTTGCACCCAAATCACACAAAGCTTTATCAAAATAACAGTCTCCAATAGTGCAGGGTACAGTAAAACTCCCTGGATATTTCAGTTTTGGGGGTAGCTTTCTCTGGATTCTGGCGCTGCATTCCTCAGTCAACATTACTGTTTCGTGTTCTTCTATCTTCCGCTTGTTGGAGAGGATATCCTTCAAGAATTTTGCATAGCTCAGCATCTGGACAAGTACTTCAGCAAATGGGATGTTGATATGCAGTTTCTTGAAGACTTCAAGGAACTTACTGTATTGCTGATCCATTTTGTGCTTTCTCAACCTTTGTGGAAACGGAATAGGAGGCTCATGAGGGTTAACAGGATTAGTATTTTTACCCTGTGATGTCTGGAATTCCTCTTAACCTCATCTCCCTTTGCATTGTCAGTTTGCTCCACACTTTCTTTCTCCAAGGTTGGCATTGATTCCTTGTTGGCTCCCGAACTTGTCACGTGTGGTTCCGGCAGTTGTACTCCTCTTCTGGTTGTTATAGCCTTTGCATGTTCCTTAGGGTTAACTTCAGTATTGCTGGGTAGGTTTCCCGGTGCTCTACCCGTTATGGAAATTGCTATCTGTCCCACTTGTGTCTCCAAGTTCTTGATCGCTGCACTTTGATCTTGAAGCGTTGTTTCCGTCCTTCGCATAAATTGATTATTGGCTTCCATGTACTGATTGGTGTGTGCCATAAATTTCTCGAACATATCCTCCAAATTTGGCTTTTTGTCTTGCTGCTGATATTGCCCTTGTGGTCTATTTTGATTCTGGTTGCTCCAAGAGAAATTTGGGTGTTTTCTCCAGCCTTGATTGAAGGTTTCTAAATGTGGGTTATTCTGCTGGCGCTGACCCCATTGTGTGAATTCTGCATGTTCTACTCCTTTGCCAAAATTGGGCAAGTAGCAGTACTGTGATCTGCTCCACATTCTTCACAACTCTGCTTCATAACTTGCTTAGCAGTGGTGGTTTGTGAAATGCTTTCAACCTTATGGAATAAGGAATCTATTTTCACCGACAGTGCTGAGTAAGTATCTACTTCATACACCCCAAGTGCTCTCTTCTGAACTACTCGATCTGTAGACCACATAGCTGAAGTTGTAGCCATCCTTTCAAACAACTCCCAGGCTCCGTCAATTGTTCTTGTAGAGATAGACCCGTCAGATGATGCATCCACCATACTCTTGAATGATGGGAGTAATCCAGTGTAGAAAAATCTGATCTGGGTCTTCTTGTCAAAGTCGTGTTGCGGGCACTTCCTTAACATGTTCTTGAAACGGTTCCATGCCTCTTCAAATGACTCTGACTTGATCTGATTGAATATTGAGATGTCATACTGCATTTTAGCTACTTTAGCTGGCGAGAAGAACTTGGTGCAGAATTTATGAGCTAGCTCATTCCAAGTGGTGATGCTTCCGACAGGGAGTGAATCCAGCCATTCAAGTGCTTTATCCCTCAAGGCGTGCGGGAACAAGCACAGTCTTAGAGCATCATCAGAGATACCTTGTTATCTGAAGTGTTGATACATATCAAGAAATCGAGATATGTGTGTATGCGGATTCTCACTAGCCATCCCATGGTATTGATGCCCATTCTGAAACAGTTGAATCACGTTTGTCTTCAGTTGGAAGTTCGGTTGCCCAAATGGAGGATATACAATACTGGATTGACTTTGCACCACCAATGGCGCCATGAAATCCCCAAGTACCATATTTCCATCCTCTTCCACTGCCAAACCTTCGTTGAGTGGAATTCCCGGTCGATTTTGCTCGTTAGCCATTTGTTGTACCACTCTTGCTTTCCTTTGCCGGTGACGGAATGTGCGTTCAATCTCTGGATCTATAGGGACCAAGTCTTGATCAGGTGCTCCTTGCATGCAAGCCCTGATATGGCAAAATTAACACAAAAAGTCAATATAAGCAATAAAAAAAAAAGTCAATATAAACAATAATTAAATAAATCTAATAAAATTAACAAGTACTGAAATGATTAAGTTCGAATTAGTGTCACAAAAGATAGAATTAAATCTAAAATTTAATCCCCGGCAACGGCACCAAAAACTTGTTCACAAAATATTTCTTTTCGATTTTAAAACCCACCGCAAGTGTACGCTTCGTTAACAAGTAGTAAAATGGACTATGAGTCCAAGTATCGTTCCCACGAGGATTGAATTAGCTCTAATTAGACTAATGTGACCTTAACCGAATCTAATAAAATGAAACTTTGATTTAAATATGAAAATCCCTAATTTTGGAAGAAATACCCAATTTGAAACCCTAATTGCAAAGAAAACCCTAATTTCAAAATTGGAAACCCTAATTTCGAAATTTCTCTAACTGAATGAAATAAACACGCAACTGAAATGTAAATATGCAATTTTAGAACTAATATATTGAAATGAATCGAAATGAAATCATTAAGAACTCGAATCCCCAATTGACTATTAAAAACCCTAATTTCACAAATTCAACGAATCGACGGAACAAAATGCCAATTCAATGTTCCTAAATTATCCAATACATTCTCTCGATATATATTGAATCTACTCTTACACACCACCAGCCTATATTTCTATGGATGATGCAATGTACAAGAATGCATGACTTTTTAGGAACATCTTCATGAATTGCATAAAGTATAGAGGTAAGTTTCCAACCCCTATCGGACCCTATGTCAATTTATATTCTATCGAATTTATTCCCCTTCTTTCGAATGCAAAGAACAAATCATCTACGATCACATAACAATTGGCCAAATAATTATGGAAGCATTCAAATCATATAAATCAAACATTTGTCCAATCGAAACTATTGTTGAATTAATGAAATAATGGAAATTTAAATCATCAAAAGGTTCATCAAATTCCTAATGAACAAAAACCCTAGCCTATCATATTTTGAAGAAAATTACAGAAATTCAATAAAGGAGAAGACATCACCCTATTATAATTTATGCTTGAAATTTTCAATCTTGATGAAATCCTCCTTCTTCTTGCATAAACTCTTGGCTCTTGATGTTATTGTGTGCCTCTTTTCTCCCAAAATGTCTACCCTAGTTCTGGACGTGTTTTAGGGTATATATAGCGTGTCCAAATTAGGTAAGAAAGGAGTTGGAGTCGAAAAAGGAAACTGCAGAAAATCCCCCGGAATTTCTTCTATGCGACCGCATAGAAGGAACCTATGCGGTCGCATAGGTCATTTGAAATGCCCAATTTTTCCCCTGTATCCATCTATGCGACCGCATAGATGGTTACACTATGCGGTCGCATAGATATAACCAACTATGTGGTTTTTTACATTTTGGTCCCTGAACTTCCTTGTTGCTTCTCTTGACTTCTTTCTTCGATTTCTTCATCTTTTCAACAAATTTTATCTTCCAATTGATGATCGACACTATCAAATCTCATGTCCCTCATTCGGCACATCTTTTGAGTATTTGCGCTTTAATCCTCCAACTTTCAATTGTCTTCATTTTAGTCCCTCTTCAATACTTTCTTCTTCCCATTGATTGCTTTGTCATTGAGCTCATACTTGGCATGTTTTTACTCTTGTTTTGCATTTAGCTCAACTTCTCAATATTTGCACCTTTGGTCCTCGAACTATCACTTTGTTGCGTTTTGGTCCTATTTCGGCTCTTTTCTCCTGAATTCCACAATTTCCATTGAAATACCTACATTGCATGAATTTAATAGGATTAAGCCACAATTCAACCATTTTATCCATGTTTAAGTCATGTTTGTGAACCAAATACGTGTGTAAAAACATATTTATCAGTAATGTCACGTGACAAAGTGTAAAATAAAGTGTACACCATAGTGTACATGCAGCAATGTTGTTGCCGATTAAACTTTACTATTTGTACACTGATTTTTGACACGTTGTTTGACACTTGCATTGCTATCAATTAACAATTGGATGGGAAGACTATTTGAAATTTAAACTGTCCAGCAGGGTGATGACACGTGGCAAAGTGTAAACCAACGTGTACACCTTAGTGTACATTTCGTAAGGTTCTTGTCGATTGAACTTTGCTATTTGTACACCACTTTTGGACACGTAGTTTGACACTTGCATTGTTGTCGAGTGTCAATTGGATGGAAAAACTATTTGAAATTTAAATTGTCCAGTAGGGTAATGTCACGTGGCAAAGTGTAAACTAAAGTGCACATATAGCAAGGTTCTTAACTATTGAACTTTGCTACTTATACACTNAATGTCAATTGGATGGAAAGACTATTTTAAATTTAAATAGTCCAACAGGGTAACATCACGTGGCAAAGTGTAAACTAAAGTGTACGCCATAGTATACATGTAGCAAGGTCCTTACTGATTAAACTTTTCTATTTGTAAACTGATTTTTGACACATTGTTAGACACTTACAGTGTTGTCAAGTGTGAATTGGATGAGAAAACTATTTGAAATTTAAACTGTCCAATAGGGTAATGTCATGTGGCAAAGTGTATGCTAAACTGTACACCATAATGTACATGTAGCAATGTCCTTACCGATTGAAGTTTGCTATGTGTAAACTAATTTTTTACACGTTGTTTGATACTTGCATTGTTGACAAGTGATAATTGGACAGGAAAACTATTTGAAATCTAAACTATACAATAGGGTAATGTCACGTGACAAAGTTTAAACTAAAGTGTACACTATAGTGTACATGTAGCAAGGTTCTTACCGATTGAACTTTACTATTTGTACACTGGTTTTTGACACGTTGTTTGACACTTGCATTACTGTCATGTGTCAACTGGATGGGAAAACTATTTTAATTTAAACTGTCCAATAGGGTAATGTCACGTGGTAAAGCATAAACTAAAGTGTACACCATAGTGTACATGTAGCAAGGTGCTTATCGATTGAACTTTGCTATTTGTACTCTAATTTTTACACGTTGTTTGACACTTACATTGTTGTCCAGTGTCAATTAGATGAGAATACTGTTTGAAATTTAAAATGTCCGACAAGGTGATGTCACGTGGCAAAGTGTAAACTTAAGTGTACACCATATTGTACATGTAGCAAGATTTTTACTGATTGAACTTTGCTATTTGTACACTGATTCTTGACACGTTGTTTGACACTTGCATTGTTGTCAAGTATCAATTGGATAGGAAAACTATTTTAAATTTAAACGGTACAACAGGGTGATGACATGTGGCAAAGTGTAAACTAAAGTGTACACCATAGTGTACATGCCGCAAGGTTCATACCGATTGAACTTTGCTATTTGTACACTAATTTTTAACACGTTGTTTGACACTTGCATTGTTGTCGAGTGTCAATTGGATGAACAAACTATTTGAAATTTATACGATCCAATAGGGTAACGTCATGTGGCAAAGTGTAAACTAAAGTGTACGCTATAGTATACATGTAGCAAGGTCCTTGCCGATTAAAGTTTGCTATTTGTAAACTGATTTTTGACACGTTGTTTGACACTTGTAATGTTGTCAAGTGTCAATTGGATGGAAAAATTGTTTGAAATTTAAACTGTCCAATAGGGTAGTGTCACGTGGTAAGGTGTAAAGTGTACATGTAGTAAGGTTCTTACCGATTGAAGTTTGCTATTGGTACACTGATTTTTGACAGGTTCTTTGATGTTTGCATTGTTGTTAAGTGACAATTGGATGGGAAAACTGTTTGAAATTTAAACTGTCCAGCAGGGTTATGTCACCTGGTAAAGTGTAAACTAAAGTGTATACCATAGTGTACATGTTACAAGGTGCTTACCGATTGAACTTTGCTATTTGTACTCTGATTTTTGACATGTTGTTTGACACTTGCATTATTGTCTAGTGTCAATTGGACGGGAAAACTGTTTGAAATTTAAAAAGTCCGACAACATGATGTCACGTGGCGTAGTGTACACCATATTGTACATGTAGCAAGGTTTTTACCGATTGAACTTTGCTATTTGTAAACTGATTTTTTACACATTGTTTGACACTTGTATTGTTGTAAAGTGTCAATTAGATGGGAAAACTATTTGAAATTTAAATGGTCCAACAGGGTGATCACACGTGGCAAAGTGTAAACTAAAGTGTACACCATATTGCACATGTCGCAAGGTTCTTACCGATTGAACTTTGCTATTTGTACACTAATTTTCAACACGCTGTTTTAGACCTGCATTGTCGTCATGTAGGAACTGGATGGGAAAACAGTTAGAAATTAAACTGTCCAATAGGGTATTGTCACCTGGTAAAGTGTAAATATATGTGTGCATATAGCAAGGTTCATATCGATCGAACTTTGTTATTTATACACTGATTTTTGACACGTTTTTTAACACTTGCATTGTTGTCAAGTGTCAATTAGATGGGAAAACTATTTGAAATTTAAATGGTCCAAGACGGTGATGACACGTGGCAAAGTGTAAAAACTAAAGTGTACATGTCGCAAGATTCTTACCTATTGAACTTTGCTATTTGTACATTAATTTTTGACACGTTGTTTGACACTTGCATTGTTGTCTAGTGTCAATTGGATGAAAAAATTATTTTAAATTTAAACTATCCAATAGCGTAACGTCACGTGGCAAAGTGCAAACTAAAGTGTACGCCATAGTATACATGTAGCAAGGTCCTTACCGATTAAACTTTGCTATTTGTAAACTGATTTTTGACACGTTGTTTGACACTTATAGTGTTGTCAAGTGTGAATTGGATGAGAAAACTATTTGAAATTTAAACTATCCAATAGGGTAATGTCATGTGACAAAGTGTATACTAAACTGTATACCATAATGTACATGTAGCAATGTCCTTACCAATTGAAGTTTTCGATTTGTAAACTGATTTTTGACACGTTGTTTGACACTTGTATTGTTGACAAGTGGCAATTGGATGAGAAAACTATTTGAAATTTAAACTGTACAACAGGGTAATGTCACGTGGCAAAGTGCAAACTAAAGTGTACACCATAGTGTACATATAGCAAGGTTCTTACCGATTGAACTTTGCTATTTGTACAGTGATTTTTGACACGTTGTTTGATACTTGCATTGTTGTCAAGTGTCAAATGGATGGGAAAACTGTTTAAAATTTAAACTGTCCAACATGGTAGTGTCACATGGTAAAGTGTAAACTAAAGTGTACACCATAGTGTACATGTTGCAAGGTGCTTACCGATTGGACTTTGCTATTTGTACTCTGATTTTTGACATGTCGTTTGACACTTGCATTGTCGTCCAGTGTCAATTGGACAGGAAAACTGTTTGAAATTTAAAATATCCGATAGGGTGATGTCACGTGGCGAAGTGCAAACTTAAGCGTACACCATATTGTACATGTAGCAAGGTTTTTACCAATTGAGCTTTACAATTTGTAAAATAATTTTTGACACGTTGTTTGACACTCGTATTATTGTAAAGTGTCAATTGGATGGGAAAACTATTTGGAATTTAAATGGTCCAACAGGGTGATGACACGTGGCAAAGTGTAAACTAAAGTGTACACCATAGTGTACGTGTCACAAGGTTCTTATCGATTGAACTTTGTTATTTGTACACCAATTTTTATCACGTTGTTTGACACTTGTATTGTTGTTGAGCGTCAATTGGATGGAAAAACTGTTTCAAATTTATACTGTCCAATAGGGGTAACGTCACGTGGCAAACTGTAAACTAAAGTGTACGCCATAGTATTCATGTAGCAAGGTCCTAACCAATTAAACTTTACTATTTGTAAACTGATTTTTGACACGTTGTTTGACACTTGCATTATTGACAAGTGACAATTGGATGAGAAAACTATTTGAAATTTAAACTGTCCAACAGGATAATGTCACGTGGCAAAGTGTAAACTAAAGTGTACATGTAGGAAGGTTCTTACTGATTGAAGTTTGCGATTTGTAAACTGATTTTTGACATGTTGTTTGACACTTCATTGTTGACAAGTGACAATTGGATGAGAAAACTATTTGAAATTTAAACTGTACAACAGGGCAATGTCACGTGCCAAAGTGTATACTAAGCTGTACACCATAGTGTACATGTAGCAATGTCCTTACCTATTGAACTTTGCTATTTGTAAACTGATTTTTGACACGTTGTTTGACACATGAATTGTTGTCAAGTGACAATTGGATGGGAAAAATATTTTAAATTTAAACCGTGCAATAGGGTAATGTCACCTGGCAAAGTGTAAACTAACGTGGACACCATAGTGTACATGCTGCAAGGTGCTTACCGATTGAACTTTGCTATTTGTACTCTGATTTGAAACATATTTTTTGACATTTGCATTGTCGTCCAGTGTCAATTGGACGGAAAAACTGTTTGGAATTTAAAATGTCCGACAGGGTGATGTCACGTGGTGAAGTGTAAACTTAAGTATACACCATATTGTACATGTAGAAAGGTTTTTACCGATTGAACTTTGCTATTTGTAAACTGATTTTTGACACGTTGTTTGACACTCGTATTATTGTCACGTGTCAATTGGATGGGAAAACTATTTGGAATTTAAACGGTCCAACAGGGGTGATGGCACGTGGCAAAGTGTAAACTAAAGTGTACACCATAGTGTACGTGTCACAAGGTTCTTATCGATT
>NW_019254065.1:0-1198 GCF_002742605.1 Olea europaea var. sylvestris
TTAGCTATTCAATTTATTTTAGTTAAAATTAATTTTTTTCAAACAAATAAGTATATAAAATAATTATTTGAAATTACAAAGTGAATGTAAATGTTGGACTAATTTATTAAAAAAAGTTTCTAAAAGTAGCAAATTATTTAACAGGTTAGATATAATTTATTAAACAAAATACAATAAAGTATTGCTTGCGCTATTGGTAAAGTCGTGTTTTACTTACTTAGAGGTCAAGGGTTCAAATCTTTGATATCTACAATTTCAATATAAAAGAGTTTTGAAATTTGGTTTAAAAACCAATCGAGTTGAACCGGGCTGAACCGGCCCAAAAATTATTCAAAAATCCCCTATTGGCCCAGTCAAATCCGAATTTTAACCGGACCGCTTGCATTTAGATAAAATAAGCTGGCCCGGCCCAGTCAAGGGCACGGATCACCAGTTTATCGGGCTGACCATCCGAACCAGACCGGTTTTAATAACTATGCTTATGGTATTGCTGTTGGTTGTTATTTCCAAATCATAGAATTGTTAGAATATCAAACTAAACCCATAGATGAAGATATTTTACAATGACTTCAAAATAATAACTCTGCCATGGATTACAAGCCACGTGTTTGCTCTTTCTTTAAGACAATGTTTTTTCACCCTTCAACGATATCATGATACACAAGGGTAAGTGAAGATGCCTCGAGGATACAATGCGAATATAATGTCTACATATACTTATAACGGTAACCCCCGATTCAAAGAAGAGAATAAACCAAACAGAGAGGCTTGTGTTCTCTAGTTTGAATTAGAAAACATGAACTAAACTTTGGAAAGATGAATGCAAGTAAGCAAAATAAAAATAAAAATATATAATGAGGAAGATGGAAAATAATTTTATTGTTCCATATTATTTATCTATTGCAAATAGAAACCAATAATCTAATTTATAAACCGGTAAACAACAATTTCCAAGAGTTATAATCCTTCACAAGAGTCACAACTTTATGTATTGTAGTTAAATAGCCATATTGAGGTGAAATGACACCACCTGTTTTGATAAGTGTCAAAGGCGCCCACCTAGAAGCATGGGACAGGGCGATCCTTGGACTTAGGGGCAGATTTAAGGACGAGCCGAGCTGTGCTACAACCCATCCCTCCAATCCAAAAGTTAACTTAAAAAAAAATTGAAGTAATTTTTTTTTTTTTTTTTTTTTGG
>NW_019254066.1:0-1198 GCF_002742605.1 Olea europaea var. sylvestris
CCATTTTAGTAATCTCCCCGAGGCATCCGACTTTTGGAGTACCTGCCTTAGGGGAAAATTTCTTAGCACGTGGATGGTGTGGGCCTGGAAGTAGGGTCTCAATTTCCTGGAAGCCGTGATCAAGGCCAAAGCGAGCTTCTCCATATCGGGGTAGCGGATCTCCGACAATAGGAGCACTTTACTTGTATAGTAAACGAGGAGTTTGGTGGTTCCTTCTTCTCAAGTTAGAACCGCACTCATCGCCTCATCAAAGACGGCTAGATACAGTTGCAGGGTTTCTTCGGGCTACGGTTTGGAGAGGAGGGGGGCCTGCCCTAAGTGCCTTTTTAGGCCCTGGAAGGCCTCTTCACATTCGTCATTCCACTGGAGCTTCTTCCCAGCTTTTAGCACTTTGAAAAATGGGAGACATTTATTCGTAGCCTTGGAGACGAAGCGGCTAAGCGCGGCCACTCGTCCCGTCAAGCATTACACCTCCTTTAGCTTTTGGGGGGACCTCATCTTGCATAGGGCCTCAATCTTCTCAGGGTTGGCTTCAATACCACGCTGGTTGACCATGTATCCTAAGAATTTATCGGAGGCCACTCCGAAGGCGCATTTAAGGGGGTTGAGCCTCATTCTATATTTTCTTAATATTTGGAAGGTGCTGTTGAGATGCATTATGTGGTCTCTAGCTTCCAAACTTTTTACCAGCATATCATCTAGGTAGACCTCCATTGTCTTGCCAATGAGGTCCACAAACATTTCGTTAATGAGCCTTTGATACGTTGCTCTGACGTTTTCCAACCCGAAGGGCATCATCTTGTAGCAGTAGAGTTCTCAGTCTGTGATAAAAGATGTGTGTTCCTCATTGGCTAGGTGCATGGGGATTTGATTGTAGCCGGAGTATGCGTCCATGAAGCTTAATAACTCGTGCCCAGCCGTGGAGTCTACCAATTGGTCCATCCTTCAAAGTGGAAAGCTGTCCTTCAGGCAAGCTCTATTGAGGTTGGTGAAATCGATGTATACCCTCCACTTGCCATTCTGTTTCTCTACTAGAACTGGATTGGAGACCCACCTCGGGTAGGTGGCCTCCCTGATGAAGCCATTCCGGATGAGCTTTTGAACTTTTTCCTTCAGGGCCTCATACCTCTCAGGATTGAGGGCTCTTCTTTTTTGTCTATGCGGGGCAACCTTAGGATTAATTTTCAAGTGGTGGCAA
>NW_019254067.1:0-1198 GCF_002742605.1 Olea europaea var. sylvestris
ACACCGACAATCCAAGACTTCCAAATATGCAAGTGCTCATTCTTTCGAAAAATGGCCGAAATCCCTGATACGTCACGAGGAAGGGTTGAGTTCAATCCAAAACGATCGCTACATTTCCAAAAAGAACTTATGGGCCGAACACGGATACCGTGTGCAAAAGTTATGCTCAATTCTTCGTACGCTGACTCTCCGAGCGTTCCAAATATGCAAGTGCTCATTCTTTTGAAAATGGCTGAAATCCCTCATACATCACGCCGAAGTAGTGAGTTCAATCCCAAACGGTCGCTACATTTCCAAAAAGTACTTATGGGCCGAAAATGGACACCGTGTGCAGAAGTTACGCTCAATTCTTCGTACGCCGACTCTCCAAGCGTTCCAAGTATGCAAGTGCTCAATCTTTCGAAAAATTATCGAAATACCTCGTACGTCACGATGAATTCGTGAGTTCAATCCAAAACGGTCGCTACATTTCCGACAAGTACTTATGGGCCCAAAACGGACACCGTGTTCAAAAGTTACGCTCAATTCTTCAAACGCCAACAATCCAAGCGTTCCAAATATGCAAGTGCACATTCTTTCGAAAAATGGCCGAAATCCCCGATACGTCATGACGAAGTGGTTAGTTCAATCCAAAAATGGTCGCTACATTTCCAAAAAGTACTTATGGGCCCAAAACGGACACCGTGTGCAAAAGTTACGCTCAATTCTTCGAACGCCGACAATCCAAGCGTTCCTAATATGAAAGTGCTCATTCTTTCAAACAATGGCCGAAATCCCTGATACGTTACGACGAAGTGGTGAGTTCAATCCAAAACGGTCGCTACATTTCCAAAAAGTACTTATGGGCCCAAAACGGACACCGTGTGCAAAAGTTACGCTCAATTTTTCGTACGCCGACTCTCCAAGCGTTCCAAATACGAAAGTGCTAATTCTTTCGAAAAATGGCCAAAATCCCTTATACGTCACGACGAAGTGGTGAGTTCAATCCAAAACGGTCGCTACATTTCCGAAAAGTACTTATGGGCCCAAAACGGACACCGTGTGCAAAAGTTACGGTCAATTCATCGAACGTCGACAACCCAAGAGTTCCAAATATGCAAGTGCTCATTCTATTGAAAATGGCTAAAATCCCTCATACGTCACGACGAAGTAGTGAGTTCAATCCAAAACGGTCGCCACATTTCAAAAAAGTACTTAT
>NW_019254068.1:0-1198 GCF_002742605.1 Olea europaea var. sylvestris
AACATAATTGACACAGTCAAGAAAACGTTGTAAACCATTTTTATCTAGAATTTCATTTGGAAATTTATCAGTAAACTCTAGACTTTTTTGAATCGGAGTAATGGTTCCTTGATGAATGTTATGTCCTAGAAACCTAATATTTGCTTGACATAGAAAAATTTTCTTAGCAGAGATTGCTAAGCCATTTTTCTTGACAACATTAATGAATACATTTAAATGTTTGAAATGCTGTTCTATAATTTCAAAAAATATAAGAACATCATGGATGTAAACAATAATGAAATTTGAAAAAAGATTGAAAATATCATTCATAATTTTTGAAATTCAGAAGGAGCATTTTTTAGACTGAATGGCAAAACATTCCATTCATATTGACCGAAAGGAATATTGCAAGCAGTTTTATATCTATTTCTTCTTTAATTTGAATTTGTCAAAAATCTGATTTCATATCAAATTTTGAGAAGATGACAAGTTTAAATAATCTATTTAATAGATCATTTTTTTGAGGCAATAGATATTTTATCCACTGAAGAGTTTTATTGAAAAGTTTATGATTGATAACCAAACGAGGAATGCATCATTCAATTTCAATTGACGTAGAATGCAGAGCAACTCTAAGGAGATTTGCTCGGACGAATAAGACCTTTATAAAGTAAATCTTTAATTTTCTTAATACAATGATCTAAGAATTCTTTGTTAATTTGAATAGGACGAGATTTTGTAGGAAAATTTGATTCATGAAAATCAGAATTCTAAGGAAGAGCAGCATGTTTCTTCCTATCTTAGAAAGCATTTGGAATGGTTGAACAAATTTCTTTCTCAATTTGTTTATGAAAATTTTAAATTTTCTCTCGAATTGAAGGATTTTGTAATTGTTTTTCAATTCTTTGAAATTTAACTTCTTCTTTAAGTGATTTAATATGACTCTTTTTAAAATTTATATTATTAATAATTTTTGAAATAGATGCTTCTTTTAAGGTATTTAAATCAAAACAAATTTCTTGGCCAAAAATATTTGTAGTTAACCCTTTTGAATTTGCTCGAAAAGAATATATTTGAACAATAAAAGGAATACCAAGAATTACTTCTTGGTCTAAATCTTTTACAAGATAAAAAAATATTTTTAAAATAAATAATTGAATTACAAACACGAGCATTGAATATTGAGCGTTTTGCCACTAGCACCATAAAGATGTTC
>NW_019254069.1:0-1198 GCF_002742605.1 Olea europaea var. sylvestris
TTCAAACCAAAACGGTCGCTACATTTCCAAAAAGTACTTATGGGCCCAAAACGGACGCCGTGTGCAAAAGTTACGCTCAATTCCTAGCACGCCGACTATCCTAGCGTTCCAAATATAAAAGTTCTCATTCCTTCGAAAAATGGTCGAAATCTCTCGAACGTCACGACGAAGTTGTGAGTTCAATCCAAAGCGGTCGCTACATTTCGAAAAAGTACTTATCGGCCCAAAATGGACGCCGTGTGCAAAATTTACGCTCAATTTTTCGCACGCCGACTATCCTAGCGTTCCAAATATAAAATTGCTCATTCTTTCGAAAAATGGCCAAAATCCCTCGAACGTCACGACGAAGTTGTGAGTTCAATCCAAAACGGTTGCTACATTTCCAAAAAGTCCTTATGGACCCAAAACGGACACCGTGTACAAAAGTTACGATCAATTCTTCGTACGCCGATCATCCAAGCGTTCCAAATATAAAAGTGCTCATTCTTTCGAAAAATGGCCGAAATCCCTCGGACGTCATGACCAAGTTGTGAGTTCAATCCAAAACGGACGCTACATTTCCAAAAAGTACTTATGGGCCGAAAACGGACGCCGTTTGCAAAAGTTACGCTCAATTCTTCGTACGCCGATCATCCAAGCGTTCCAAATATAAATGTGCTCATTCTTTCAAATAATGGTCGAAATCCCTCGAACGTCATGGCCAAGTTGTGAGTTCAATCCAAAACGGACGCTACATTTCCAAAAAGTACTTATGGGCCGAAAACGGACGCCGTTTGCAAAAGTTACGCTCAATTCTTCGTACGCCGATCATCCAAGCGTTCCAAATATAAATGTGCTCATTCTTTCAAATAATGGTCGAAATCCCTCGAACGTCATGGCCAAGTTGTGAGTTCAATCCAAAACGGACGCTACATTTCCAAAAAGTACTTATGGGCCCAAAACGGACGCCGTGTGCAAAAGTTACGCACAATTCTTCGCACGCCGACTATCCTAGCGTTCCAAATATAAAAGTGCTCATTCCTTCGTAAAATGGTCCAAATCCCTCGAACGTCACGACGAAGTTGTGAGTTCAATCCAAAGCGGTCGCTACATTTCGAAAAAGTACTTATGGGCCTAAAACGGACGCCGTGTGCAAAATTTACGCTCAATTTTTCGCACGCCGACTATCCTAGCGTTCCAAATATAAAAGTGCTCATTA
>NW_019254070.1:0-1198 GCF_002742605.1 Olea europaea var. sylvestris
AGTTATCATGAAATCAAAAACCACATTTCATTGGCTCGAATCCAATCGAATTAGACTAGCAATTCGCCAAAAATGAACATACCGAAAGTTATCGTGAAATCAAAAGCCACTTTTCATTGGCATGATTCCTATCGAATTAGACTACCAAGTCGCCAAAAATGAACAAACCCGAAGTTATCTTGAAATCAAAAGCCACTTTTCATTGCCTCGATTCCAATCGAATTATACTAGCAATTCAACAAAAACGAACAAACCCGAAATTATTATGAAATCTGAAACCACTTTTCAATGGCTTGATTCAATTAGAATTAGACTAGAAATTCACCAACAACAAACAAGCCCGAAGTTATCGTGTAATAAAAAATAACTTTTCATTGGATCGATTCCAATCGAATTAGACTAGTAATTCGTCAAAAAAATCAAACCCGAACTTATCATGAAATCAAAAGCCACATTTCATTGGTTCGATTCCAATAGAATTAGACTAGCAATTCGCCAAAAACAAACAAACCCAAAGTTATCATGAAATCAAAAACCACTTTTCATTGGCTCAATTCCAATCGAATTCGACAAGCAAGTCCCCAAAATGAACAAACTCGAAGTTAACATGAAAACGAAAACCACTTTTCATTGGCTCGATTCCAACCGAATTAGACTAGCAAGTCCCCAAAAACGAACAAACTCGAAGTTAACTTGAAATCAAAAACAACTTTTCAATAGCTCGATTCCAATCGAATTAGGCTAGCAATTCGCCAAAACGAACAAACACGAAGTTATCATGAAATCAAAAAGCACTTTTCATCGGCTAGATTCCAATTGAATTAGACTAGCAATTCGCCAAAAATGAACAAACCCGAATTTATCATGACATCAAAAACCACTTTTCATTGGCTCAATTCCAATGGAATTAGACTAGCAATTCGTAAAAAATGAACGAACCCAATGTTACCATGAAATCAAAAGCCACTTTTCATTGGCTTGATTCCAATCGAATTAGATTACCAATTCGATAAAAACAAAGAAGCCCGAAGTTATCATGAAATCAAAAACCACTTTTCGTTGGCTTGATTCCAATCGAATTAGACTAGCAAGTCCCCAAAAATGAACAAACCCAAAGTTAACATGAAATCAAAAACCACTTTTTGTTGACTCGATTCTAATCGAATTAGAGTAGCAATTCGCCAAAATGTACAAACCC
>NW_019254071.1:0-1198 GCF_002742605.1 Olea europaea var. sylvestris
CGTCACGACGAAGTGGTGAGTTCAATCCAAAACGGTCGCTACATTCCCAAAAAGTTCTTATGGGCCCAAAACGGGCACCGTGTACGAAAGTTACGCTCAATTCTTCGTCCGCCGACTCTCCAAGAATTCTAAATATGTAAGTGCTAATTCTTTTGAAAAATCGCCAAAATCCCTCGTACGTCATGATGAAGTGGTGAGTTCAGTCCAAAACGGTCGCTACATTTCCAAAAAATTCTTATGGGCCCAAAACGGACACCGTGTGTAAAAGTTGCGCTCAATTCTTCGTCCGCCGACTCTCCAAGCATTCTAAATATGCAAGCGCTAATTCTTTTGAAAAATGGCCAAAATCTCTTTTACGTCACGACGAAGTGGTGAGTTCAATCCAAAACGGTTGCCACATTTCCAAAAAGTTCTTATGGGCCCAAAACGGACACCGTGTGCAAAAGTCACGTTCAATTCTTCGTCCGCCGACTCTCCAAGCGTTCTCAATATACATGCGCTCATTCCTTCGAAAAATGGCCAAAATCTCTTTTACGTCACGACGAAGTGGAGAGTTCAATCCAAAACGATCGCTACATTTACAAAAAGTACTTATGGGCCCAAAACGGACACCGTGTGCAAAAGTTACGCTCAATTCTTCGTACGCCGACAATCCAAGCTTTCCAAATATGCAAGAGCTCATTCTTTCGAAAAATGGTTGAACTCCCCCATACGTCATGACGAAGTGGTGAGTTCAATCCAAAATGGTCGCTACATTTCCAAAAAGTTCCTATGGGCCCAAAATGGACACCGTGGGCAAAAGTTACGCTCAATTCTTCGTCCGCCGACTCTCCAAGCATTCTCAATATACAAGCGCTCATTCCTTCGAAAAATGGCCAAAATCACTCGCACGTCATGACGAAGTGGTGAGTTCAATCCAAAACGGTCGATACATTTCCAAAAAGTACTTATGGGCCCAAAACAGGCACCGTGTGCAAAAGTTACGCTCAATTCTTCGTCCGCCGACTCTCCAAGCGTTCTCAACAGACAAGCGCTTATTCCTTCGAAAAATGGCCAAAATCCCTCGTTCGTCACAACGAAGTGGTGAGTTCAATCCAAAACGGTCGCTACATTTTCAAAAAGTTCTTATGGGCCCAAAACGGGCACCGTGTGCGAAAGTTACGCTCAATTCTTCGTCCGCCGACTCTCCAAGCATTCT
>NW_019254072.1:0-1198 GCF_002742605.1 Olea europaea var. sylvestris
CAGGTACTATAGAGCCCAAGAATTCTATAGCTAGTCCAGCTCAAACGGAAGCTGGTAAAGACTTATCAAATCCGTTGATGGTTCTGGGCTTACCAAAAGCTCAACAGACTCAGAGGACTGTTGATTCCTCTACTTCTCAGACTCAACAGCCTGAAAATCCTGTTACAAAAGAACAGACACAGCAGACTGATAATTCTGCTACCAGACTTATTAGTCCAATAGATCTTAAACAGAAGAGCCCAATTAATTTTCTAGAATCAGCTCAAGACCCAGAACAAATTTCTCAATCAGATATAAGAAAGATTAAAGAAATGTTTGAAAAAATTGAGGAGATTCAGCAACAAGTTAAACAAAGTACTAAGAAGAAAAAAAAATTACAAATTAAGAAGAAAAACAAAGGCAAAAAGAAGATTGAACAAGAAAGAGACTTGGATGATTCCAAAGACAATAATTCAGAAGATAATCCAGAAGATTTTACTGACGGAGGAGATTCCTTAGACAGTATTGGCAGACACAATTATGCAACAAGATAAAAGATTTTTCAGACAGGTGTAAGGAATAAATCAGATAGCTGGAGAAAAGACAAGAAGTCTCTAGAAAAAGAATCTACTGATTGAAGATTTTTGATCAGACGTCAAGACTTTTGTATAAAAAGAAGATTTTTTTTCTATTTACTTTTTGAAAAATTTGTAAAAGAATCTTACTATTTTATAAAGTAAGATTTGATAGGATAGCTTTTACTGTTTTCTTTTTGACGTTTTGAAAAAAGCAAAGATTCCTTGCTTTTAGATAACGTCTATCTTATTTTTTCTTCTCCTATAAAAGGAGATCATTCCTTCATTTGTAAATATAGACGGAAGAACATATATACAATACAAGTTTCCAATTCTCTCAAATATGTTTTAATTTTCTTTCTCTTCCGAAAGGGAAATTCTTAATTGTTCTTATTCTTAGATGAAATAATATCCCACAAAAATATTTATATTTCTAAACTACCGATGGATCATTCCGGTAGATATGTTTTATATAGTTCTAAAGATATGGTGCTAATAGTTAATATTAGTTCCAGATCTTATAAAGAACAGTTATTGTTTATTAAAATTTTTATGATTTTGTAAAGATTTTTATGCTTCATGCTGAGTATATGATAAGAGCATGTCTTAACTCCAAGTTTAAAGTTTAAAACTGTTTTTAAAAT
>NW_019254073.1:0-1198 GCF_002742605.1 Olea europaea var. sylvestris
TGTGTGTGATGCTTGCAATGCTAACGCAAGATTTTATTTATTTATTTTTTAATCTCAAATAGTTGTACGATGAATAATTATTTGTAGAAGGATGAGACTTTTGAGCAACTATATAGAAATAAAACGAAAGAATGATCTTCAGTCAATGCTTGTATCTGAAGATGATTAGTTATATTGAGAAGTTGTATCAATTAGGTTCAGTAGTAGACTGTAGACTAAGTATTGACTTGATTCTATAATCTATGTTAGATAGCTAATTATGAATTTTAATATAAATAAGCTCGAATGAACACTTCATAAGTTACTAAACATGCTTATATAGAAGAAGGACAATACTAAATCTAATTATCGTTGTTATTATTTAGGAATGAGGGGTCATTCAAAAAGGAGTTGCAAGGCTTACCTCTTAAGCTTGAATGGAGAGAAAGTCTTTTGAAACTTCTACTTCAAGCATCTTTATTATTGAGATTAATATGTCTATTTCATTGACTTCTTGGGTATTAGATATTATATATGGATCTCATATTTTATAAATATACATAAAATAAATAGAAGTGGATCATTGCAGAAAGTTGAGCCGCACGTTGGAAATGAACAATGGTAGCTACATATCCTGTAGAAGCGTACTTCTTGCCATTGCTTTTGAGCTTAGTATTAAAATTAGAGAAATATCATTTTGTTCCCAGCATTATCATTAATTCAATTTTATGTTTTGTAGAAGCCTAAGAAATAAAATGAAACTAGGCTATTATTTTGTGATAATCTAGCACTATGAGCCTAGCTCATTTAAGAAATGAGCTATGGAAGCTCAACCCATTTAAGATTATGAAAGCCCAACAATTTAAGAGATTAAATTTAAATAAATTTGATTACAAAGATTTAGTGAATAACTTGGAATTTTTAGACAAAACCAATGGTGTTGGATAACCACATAGATTAGTTATTGAATAAATTTGGAATCCCATCAATCTGATGTTGATAGAATTTTATATATTACTTAAGCTAAACTGCACTGGCTAGTGTCGCTTTTTTCCACCTTCTGCCTTGAATTCAAAAATTCATAACTCAATCGTTACTTGGAATTTCTGGATAAACCAATTGGATTTGATAGTTTCATGGATTAGCTATTGAATGAATTTGAAATCATATGGTTTTGATATCTGTGAAATTTTATATGTTATTTTAAGTGAACTGCACC
>NW_019254074.1:0-1198 GCF_002742605.1 Olea europaea var. sylvestris
GACGTACTAGGGATTTTGGCCATTTTTTGAAAGAATAAGCACTTGCATATTTAGAACGGTTGGAGAGTCGACGGACGAAGAATGGAGCTTAACTTTTGTACACGGTGTCCGTTTTGGGCCCATAAGAACTTTTTGGAAATGTGGCGACCGTTTTGGATTGAACTCACCACTTCGTCGTGACGTATGGGGGAGTTAAGCCATTTTTCGAAGGATTGAGCGTAACTTTTACACACGGTGTCCGATTGGGCCCATAAGAACTTTTTGGAGATGTAGCGACCGTTTTGGATTAAACTCACCACTTCGTCGTGACGTATGGGGGAGTTAAGCCATTTTTCGAAGGATTGAGCGTAACTTTTACACACGGTGTCCGATTGGGCCCATAAGAACTTTTTGGAGATGTAGCGACCGTTTTGGATTAAACTCACCACTTCGTCGTGACGTATGGGGGAGTTAAGCCATTTTTCGAAGGATTGAGCGTAACTTTTACACACGGTGTCCGATTGGGCCCATAAGAACTTTTTGGAGATGTAGCGACCGTTTTGGATTAAACTCACCACTTCGTCGTGACGTATGGGGGAGTTAAGCCATTTTTCGAAGGATTGAGCGTAACTTTTACACACGGTGTCCGATTGGGCCCATAAGAACTTTTTGGAGATGTAGCGACCGTTTTGGATTGAACTCACCACTTCGTCTTGACGTATCGGGTAGTTAAGCCATTTTTGGAAGGAATGAGCGCTTGTATATTGAGAACGCTTGGAGAGTCGACGGACGAAGAATTGAGCGTAACTTTTGCACACGGTGTCTGTTTTGGGCCCATAAGAACTTTTTGGAAATGTAGCGACCGTTTTGGATTGAACTCACCACTTCATCATGACGTACGAGGGATTTTAGCCATTTTTCGAAAGAATGAGCACTTGCATATTTAGAACGGTTGGAGAGTCGGCGGACAAAGAATTGAGCATAACTTTTGCACACGGTGTACGTTTTGGGCCCATAAGAAATTTTTGGAAATGTAGCGACCGTTTTAGATTGAACTCACCACTTCGTCGTGAGGTACAAGGGATTTTGGCCATTTTTCGAAAGAATGAGCACTTGCATATTTAGAACGGTTGGACAGTCGACGGACGAAGAATTGAGCTTAACTTTTGTACACGGTGTCCGTTTTGGGCCCATAAGAACTTTTTGGAAATGTAGCGAC
>NW_019254075.1:0-13311 GCF_002742605.1 Olea europaea var. sylvestris
TTTGCGTTGTTAATTTTCTATCCAACACATCTTCAACCTGACATAATTAATACGGAATTTAATTATTCGGAGGCCAAAACGAAGGAATTTGGCTAAAATCCCGTGATCCCGAGTATGTGCCCTGTTCCAATTTCTCGGGCTGTTTCAAATCAACTAGCCAAATTTCGGCCCATTCTGACACCATCACGACAAATGACGAAATTGCCCCGAGTGCAGTTTTCCGCTGTAAATTTTCTGTCCAACACTTCTTCAACCTGACATACTTAATACGAAAATGAATTATTCAGAGGCCTAAACGAAAAAATTTGGCTTAAATCCCGTGATCCCGAGACTGTGCCTCAAATCTAATTTCTGGAGCCGTTTCCAATCAACCTGCCAAATTTCGGCCCATTCCGACACCGTCATGAAAAATGACAAAATTGCCCTCGGTACGATTTTTCTTTGTTAATTTTTTGTCCAACACTCCTTTAGCCTGACATAATTTATACGAAATTTACTTATTCAGAGGCCTAAACGAAGGAATTTGGCTAAAATCCCGTGATCCCGGGGTCTGTGCCCCAAGTCCAATTTCTGGGGCCGTTTCCAATCAACCTGCCAAATTTCGGCCCTTTCGGACACCGTCGCGAAAAATGACAAAATTGCCCCTGGTACGATTTTTCTTTGTTAATTTTTTGTCCAACACTTTTTCAGTCTGACATAATTAATACGGAATTCAATTATTCAGAGGACTCAATGAAGAAATTTAGCTAAAATCCCGTGAACCCGGGTCTGTGCCCCGAGTCCAATTTCTCAGGCCGTTTCCAATCAACTTGCCAAATTTCGGCCCATTCCGTCACTGTCGCAACAAATGACGAAATTGCCCTTAGTGCGGTCTTTCTTTGTTAATTTTCTGTCCAACACTCCTTCAACCTGACATAATTAATATGAAAATTCATTATTCGGCGGCCTAAACGAAGGAATTTGGGTAAAATCCCCTGGTCCCGGGTCTGTGCCCCGACTCCAATTTCTTAGGTCATTTCCAATCAACCTACCAAATTTCGGCCCATTTCGACACCGTCGCGACAAATGACGAAATTGCTCATGGTGCGGCTTTTCTTTGTTAATTTTCTGTCCAACACATCTTCAACCTGCCATAATTAATATGGAAATTAATTATTCGGAGGCCTAAACGAAGGAATTTGGCTAAAATCCCGTGATCCCGGGTCTGTACCCCGAGTCCAAATTCTCAGGCCGTTTCCAATCAACCTGCAAAACTTCGGCCCATTCCAACACCGTTGTGACAAATGACGAAATTGCCCGTTGTGCGGTTTTTCTTTTTTAATTTTCTGTCCAACACTTCTTCAACCGGACATAATTAATACGAAAATTAATTATTCGGTGGCCTAAATGAAGGAATTCGGCTAAAATCCCGTGATCCCGGGTCTGTGCCCCGACCCCAATTTTTGGGGCCGTTTCCAATTAACCTGCCAAATTTCGGCCCATTCCGACACCATCGCGATAAATGACGAATTTGCCCCTGGTGCAGCTTTTCTTTGTTAATTTTTTGTCCAACACATCTTCAACCTGACATAATTAATACGGAAATTAATTATTCGGAGGCCTAAACGAAGGAATTTGGCTAAAGTCTCGTGATCCTAGGTATGTGCCCTGAGTCCTATTTCTCGGGACGTTTCCAATCAACCTGCTAAATATCGGCCCATTCTGACACCGTCGCGACAAATGACGAAATTGCCCTTGGTCCGATTTTACGTTGTTAATTTTCTGTCCAACAAATCTTCAACCTGACATAATTAATACGGAAATTAATTATTCGGAGGCCTAGACGAAGGAATTTGTCTAAAATCCCGTGATCCCAGGTCTGTGCCCCGACTCCAATTTCTGGGGCCGTTTCGAATCAACCTGCAAAATTTCGTTCCATTCCGACACGTCGCGACAAATGACAAAATTGCCCCTGGTGCGGCTTTTCTTTGTTAATTTTCTGTCCAACACATCTTCAACCTGACATAATTAATACGGAAATTAATTATTCAGAGGTCTAAACGAAGGAATTTAGCTAAAATTCTGTGAACTCGAGTCTCTGCCTCGAGTCCAATTTCTCGGGCCGTTTCCAATCAACCTGCTAAATTTCGACGCATGCCGACACCGTCGCGACAGATGACGAAATTGCCCTTGGTGCGATTTTTCTTTGTTAATTTTCTATCCAGCACTACTTCAACTTGACATAATTATTACGGAAATTAATTATTCGGAGGCCTAAACGATGGAATTTGGCTAAAATCCCGTGATCCTGGGTCTGTGCCCCAACTCCAATTTCTGGGGCGGATTCCAATCAACCTGCCAAATTTCGGCCCATTCCGACACCGTCGAGACGAATGACGAAATTGCCCCTGGTGCGGCTTTTCTTTGTTCATTTTCTGTCCAACACATCTTCAACCCGACATAATTAATATGGAAAGTAATTATTCGGAGACCTAAACAAAGGAATTTGGCTAAAATCTCGCGATCCCAGGTCTATACCCCGACTCCAATTTCTCGGGACGTTTCCAATCAACCTGCCAAATCTTGGCCCATTCCGACACCGTCGCGACAAATGACGAAATTGCCCTTGGTGCGGCTTTTCTTTGTTCAGTTTCTGTCCAACGCTTCTTCAAACTGACATAATTAATACGGAAATTAATTATTCGGAGGCCAAAACGAAGGAATTTGGCTAAATTCTCGTGATCCCTGGTATGTGCCCCGAGTCCTATTTCTCGGGCCGTTTCCAATCAACCTGCCAAATATCGGCCCATTCCGACACCGTTGCGACAAATGATGAAATTGCCCGTGGTGCGTTTTTGTGTTGTTAATTTTCTGTCCAACACATCTTCAAACTGGCATAATTAATACGAAAATTAGTTATTCGGAGGCCGAAATGAAGGAATTTGGCAAAAATCCCGTGATCCCGGGTCTGTGCCCCGACTCCAATTTCTGGGGCCGTTTCCAATTAGCCTGCCAAATTTCGGCCCATTCTGACACCATCGCGGCAAATGACGAAATTGCCCCTTGTGCGGCTTTTCTTTGTTAATTTTCTGCCCAACACATCTTCAACCTGGCATAATTAATACGAAAATTAATTATTCAGAGGCGTAAACGAAGAAATTTGGCTAAAATCCCGTGATCTCGAGTCTGTGCCCCGAGTCCAATTTCTCGGGCCATTTCCAATCAACTTTCCAATTTTCCGCCCATTCCGACACCGTCGCGACAAATGAAGAAATTGTCCCTGGTACGATTTTTCTTTGTTAATTTTCTGTCAACACTTTTTCAACCTAACATAATTAATATGGAAATTAATTATTCGAAGGCCTAAAGAAGGAATGTTGCTAAAATCCCTTGATCCCGGGTCTGTGCCCCAACTCCAATTTCTCGGGACGTTTCCAATCAACCTGCCAAATTTCAGCCCATTCCGACACCGTCACGACAAATGAAGAAATTGCCCTTGGTGCGGCTTTTCTTCGTTCATTTTCTATCTTCAACTTGACATAATTAATACGAAATTTACTTATTCGGAGGCCTAAATGAAGGAATTTGGCTAGAATCCCATGATCACGGGTCTGTGCCTCGACTCCAATTTCTGGGGCCATTTCGAATCTACCTGCAAAATTTCGGTCCATTCCGACATCGTCGCGACAAATGACGAAATTGCCCGTGGTGTGGCTTTTCTATGTTAATTTTCTGTCCAACACATCTTCAACCTGACATAATTAATACGGAAATTAATTATTCGGAGGCCTAAACGAAGGAATTTGGCTAAAATCCCGTGATCCCGGGTCTGTGCCCCGAGTCCAATTTCTTGGGCCACTTCCAATCAACCTACCAAATTTCGGCCCATTTCGACACCGTCGCGACAAATGACGATATTGTCCCTGGTACGATTTTTCTTTTTTAATTTTCTGTCCAGCACTTCTTCAACCTGACATAATTAATACGGAAATTAATTATTCGGAGGCCGAAACGAAGGAATTTGGTTAAAAACCTGTGAACCCGGGTCTCTACCCCGAGTCCAATTTCTCGGGATGTTTCCAATCAACCTACCAAATTTCGGCCCATGCCGACACCGTCGCGACAAATGACGAAATTGCCTTTGGTGCGGTTTTTCTTTGTTAATTTTCCGTCCAGCACTTCCTCAACCTGACATAATTATTACGGAAATTAATTATTCAAAGGCCTAAACGATGGAATTTAGCTAAAATCTCGTGATCCCGGGTCTGTGCCCTGACTCCAATTTCTGGTGCCGATTACAATCAACCTGCCAAATTTCGGCCCATTCTGACACCGTTCGGACGAATGACGAAATTGCCCCTGGTGTGGCATTTCTTTGTTAAGTTTCCGTCCAAGACATCTTCACCCTGACATAATTAATACAGAAATTAATTATTCGGAGGCCTAAACGAAGGAATTTGGCTAAAATCTCGTGATCCCGGGTCTGTGCCCCGAGTCCAATTTCTCGGCCCGTTTCCAATCAACCGGCCAAATTTCGGCCCATTTCGACACCGTCGCGACAAATGATGAAATTACCCCTGGTGCGGCTTTTCTTTGTTAATTTTCTGCCCGACACATCTTCAACTTGACATAATTAATACGAAAATTAATTATTCGGAGGCCTAAAGGAAGGAATTTGGCTAAAATCCCGTGATCCCGGGTCTGTGCCCGAGTCCAATTTCTCGGGTCAATTCCTATCAACCTGCAAAATTTCGGCCCATTTCGACACCGTCGCGATAAATGACAAAATAGCCCTTGGTGTTGTTTTGTGTTGTCAATTTTCTGTCCAACAAATCTTCAACTTGACATAATTAATACGGAAATTAATTATTCGGAGGCCTAAAGGAAGGAATTTGACTAAAATCCCGTGATCCCAGGTCTGTGCCCCGACTCCAATTTCTTTGGCCGTTTCTAATCAACCTGCCAAATTTCTGCCCATTCCGACGTCGTCACGACAACTGACGAAATTGCCCTAGGTGCGGTTTTTCTTTTTTAATTTTCTGTCCAACACTCCTTCAACCTGACATAATTAATACGGAAATTTATTATTCGGAGGCCTAAACAAAGGAATTTGGCTAAAATCCCGTAATCTTGGGTCTGTACCCCGACACCAATTTCTGGGGCCGTTTCCAATCAATTTTCCAAATTTCGCCCCATTCCGACACCGTCGCGACAAATGACAAAATTCCCCCTGGTGCAGTTTTGCGTTGTCAATTTTCTATCCAACACTTCTTGAACCTGACATAATTAATACAAAAAGTAATTATTCGGAGGTATAAACGAAGGAATCCGTGATCCCAGGTCTGTGCCTCGACTCCAATTTCTGGGGCCGTTTCCAATCAACCTGCCAAATTTCGGCCCATTCCGACATTGTCGCGACAAATGACAAGATTGCCCCTAGTGCGGATTTTCTTTGTTAATTTTCTATCCAATACTTCTTCAACCTGACATAATTAATACGAAAATTAATTATTCGGAGGCCTACGAAGGAATTTGGCTAAAATCCCGTGATCCTGAGTCTGTGCCCCGACTCTGATTTTCGAGGCCGCTTCCAATTAACCTGCCAAATTTTGGCCTATTCCGATACCGTCGCGACCAATGACGAAATTGCGCCTGGTGCGGCTCTTCTTTGTTAATTTTCTATCCAATACTTCTTCAACCTGACATAATTAATACGAAAATTAATTATTCGGAGGCCTACGAAGGAATTTGGCTAAAATCCCGTGATCCTGAGTCTGTGCCCCGACTCTGATTTTCGAGGCCGCTTCCAATTAACCTGCCAAATTTTGGCCTATTCCGATACCGTCGCGACCAATGACGAAATTGCGCCTGGTGCGGCTCTTCTTTGTTAATTTTCTATCCAATACTTCTTCAACCTGACATAATTAATACGAAAATTAATTATTCGGAGGCCTACGAAGGAATTTGGCTAAAATCCCGTGATCCTGAGTCTGTGCCCCGACTCTGATTTTCGAGGCCGCTTCCAATTAACCTGCCAAATTTTGGCCTATTCCGATACCGTCGCGACCAATGACGAAATTGCGCCTGGTGCGGCTCTTCTTTGTTAATTTTCTATCCAATACTTCTTCAACCTGACATAATTAATACGAAAATTAATTATTCGGAGGCCTACGAAGGAATTTGGCTAAAATCCCGTGATCCTGAGTCTGTGCCCCGACTCTGATTTTCGAGGCCGCTTCCAATTAACCTGCCAAATTTTGGCCTATTCCGATACCGTCGCGACCAATGACGAAATTGCGCCTGGTGCGGCTCTTCTTTGTTAATTTTCTATCCAATACTTCTTCAACCTGACATAATTAATACGAAAATTAATTATTCGGAGGCCTACGAAGGAATTTGGCTAAAATCCCGTGATCCTGAGTCTGTGCCCCGACTCTGATTTTCGAGGCCGCTTCCAATTAACCTGCCAAATTTTGGCCTATTCCGATACCGTCGCGACCAATGACGAAATTGCGCCTGGTGCGGCTCTTCTTTGTTAATTTTCTATCCAATACTTCTTCAACCTGACATAATTAATACGAAAATTAATTATTCGGAGGCCTACGAAGGAATTTGGCTAAAATCCCGTGATCCTGAGTCTGTGCCCCGACTCTGATTTTCGAGGCCGCTTCCAATTAACCTGCCAAATTTTGGCCTATTCCGATACCGTCGCGACCAATGACGAAATTGCGCCTGGTGCGGCTCTTCTTTGTTAATTTTCTATCCAATACTTCTTCAACCTGACATAATTAATACGAAAATTAATTATTCGGAGGCCTACGAAGGAATTTGGCTAAAATCCCGTGATCCTGAGTCTGTGCCCCGACTCTGATTTTCGAGGCCGCTTCCAATTAACCTGCCAAATTTTGGCCTATTCCGATACCGTCGCGACCAATGACGAAATTGCGCCTGGTGCGGCTCTTCTTTGTTAATTTTCTGTCCAACACATCTTCCCCCTGACATAATTAAAGCGAAAATTAATTATTCACCGGCCTAAACGAAGGAATTTGGCTAAAATCCCATGAACCCGGGTCTGTGCCCCGACTCTGATTTTCGAGGCCGCTTCCAATTAACCTGCCAAATTTTGGCCTATTCCGATACCGTCGCGACAAATGACGAAATTGCGCCTGGTGCGGCTCTTCTTTGTTAATTTTCTATCCAACACATCTTCAGCCTGACATAATTAATACGAAAATTAATTATTCGGAGGCATAATCGAAAGAATTTCGCTAAAATCCCGTGATCTCTGGTCTATGCCCTGGGTCCAATTTCTCGGGCCGTTTCAAATCAACCTGCAAAATTTCGGCCCATTTCTACACCTTTGCGACGAATGACGAAATTGCCCCTGGTGCGGCTTTTCTTTGTTAATTTTCTGTCCAACACATCTTCAACTTAACATAATTAATACGAAAATTAATTATTCGGAGGCCTAAATGAAGGAATTTGGCTAAAATCCCGTGATCTCGGGTCTGTGCCCCGACTCCAATTTCTGGGGCGGTTTCCTAGCAACCTGCCAAATTTCGGCCCATTCCGACACTGTCGCGACAAATGACGAAATTGCCCTTGGTGCGGCTTTTCTTTGTTAATTTTCTGTCCAGCACATCTTCAACCTAACGTAATTAATATGGAAATTAATTATTCGGAGGCCTAAACGAAGGAATTTGGCTAAATCACGTGATCCTGGGTTTATGCCCCGAGTCCAATTTCTCGGGCCGTTTCCAATCAACCTGCCAAATTTCGGCCAATTCTAACACCGTCGAGACAAATGACGAAATTACCCCTGGTGCGGTTTTTATTTTTTAATTTTTTGTCCAAAACTTCTTCAACCTGACATAATTAATACGAAAATTAATTATTCGGAGGCCTAAACGAAGGAATTTGGCTAAAATCCCGTGATCCCAGGTCTGTGCCCCGAGTCCAATTTATGGGGCCGTTTCCAATCAACCTGCCAAATTAGGGCCCTTTCCAACACCGTCACGACAAATGACGAAATTTTCCCTTGTACGGTTTTTCTTTGTTAAATTTATGTCGAACACTTCTTTAGCCTGACATAATTAATACAGAAATTAATTATTCGGAGGCCTAAATGAAGGAATTTGGCCAAAACCCCGTGATCCCGTGTATGTGCCCTGACTCCAATTTCTCGAGTTGTTTCCAATCAGCTAGCCAAATTTCGGCCCATTCCGACACCGTCGCGACAAATGACAAAATCACCCCTGGTGCGACTTTTCTTTGTTAATTTTCTGTCCAACACTTCTTCAACCTGATATAATTATTACGGAAATTAATTGTTCGGAGGCCTAAACGAAGGAATTTGGCTAAAATCCCATGATCCTAGATCTGTGCCCCGATTCCAATCAACCAGCCAAATTTCTTCCCATTCCGACACCGTCACGACGAATGACGAAATTGCCCCTGGTGCGGCTTTTCTTTGTTAAGTTTCCGTCCAATTCATCTTCACCCTGACAGAATTAAAACGAAAATTAATTATTCGGAGGCCTAAACAAAGGAATTTAGCTAAAATCTCATGATCCCGGGTCTGTGCCCCGAGTCCAATTTCTCGGGCTGTTTCCAATCAACCTGCCATATTTCGGCCCATTCCAACACCGTCGCGACAAATGACAAAATTGCCCTAGGAGCAGCTTTTCTTTGTTAATTTTATGTCCAACACATCTTCAACTTGACATAATCAATAAGAAAATTAATTATTCGGAGGCCTAAACGAAGGAATTTGGCCAAAATCCCGTGATCCCGAGTATGTGCCCCGACTCCAATTTCTCGAGCCGTTTCTAATCAACTAGCCAAATTTCGGCCCATTCCGACATCGTCGCTACAAATGACAAAATTGCCCCTGGTGCAGCTCTTCTTTGTTAATTTTCTGTCCAACACTTCTTCAACCTGACATAATTAATACAGAAATTAATTATTCGGAGGCCTAAACGAAGGAATTTGGCTAAAATCCCTTTATCCCGAGTCAGTACCCCGAGTCCAAATTTTGGGGCCATTTCCAATCAACCTGCCAAATTAGGCCCATTTTGACACCGTCGCGACAAATGACAAAATTAGCCCTTGTTCGCTTTTGCGTTGTTAATTTTCTGTCCAACACATCTTCAACCTGATATAATTAATACGGAATTTAATTATTCGAAGGCCAAAACGAAGGAATTTGGCTAAAATCCCGTGATCCCGGGTATGTGCCCCGACTCCAATTTCTCGGGCCGTTTCCAATCAACTAGCCAAATTTCGGCGCATTCCGACACCGTCGCGACAAATGACGAAATTGCCCCTGGTACAGTTTTGCGTTGTTAATTTTCTATCCAACACTTCTTCAACCTGACATACTTAATACGAAAATTAATTATTCAGAGGCCTAAACGAAAAAATTTGGCTAAAATCCCGCGATCCAAGGTCTGTGCCCCAAGTCCAATTTTTGGGTCTGATTCCAATCAACCTGCCAAATTTCGGCCCATTCCGACACCGTCGCGAAAAATGACAAAATTGCTCCTGGTACGATTTTTCTTTGTTAATTTTTTGTCCAACACTTCTTCATCCGAACATAATTAATATGGAATTTAATTATTCCGAGGCCTAAACGAAGGAATTTGGCTAAAATCTCATGATCCCGGGTCTGTGCCCCGAGTCCAATTTCAGGGGTAGTTTCTAATCAACCTGCCAAATCTCGACCCATTCCGACACCATCGCGAAAAATGACAAAACTGCCCCTGCTACGATTTTTCTTTGTTAATTTTTTGTCCAACACTTCTTCAGCCTGACATAATTAATACGAAATTTAATTATTCAGAGGCCTAAACGAAGGAATTTGGCTAAAATCCCGTGAACCCTGGTCTGTGCCTCGAGTCCAATTTCTCGTGCCGTTTCCAATCAACCTTCCAAATTTCGGCCCATTCCGACACCGTCGCGACAAATGACGAAGTTGCCCCTGGTGCGGTTTTTCTTTGTAAATTTTCTGTCCAACGCTTCTTCAACCGGACATAATTAATACGAAAATTAATTATTCGGCGGCCTAAACGAAGGAATTTGGCTAAAATCCCGTGAACCCGGCTCCATGCCCCGAGTCCAATTTCTCGGGCCGCTTCCAATCAACCTACCAGATTTCGACCCATTCCAACACCATCGCGACAAAAGATGAAATTGTCCCTCGTGCGGTTTTTCTTTCTTAGTTTTCTGTCCAACACTCCTTCAACCTGACATAATTAGTACGAAAATTAATTATTCGGATGCCTAAACGAAGGAATTTGGCTAAAATCCCGTGATCCCGGGTCTGTGCCCCGACTCCAATTTCTGAAGCCGTTTCCAATTAACCTGCCAAATTTCGGCCCATTCCGACACCGTCGCTTCAAATGACGAAATTGCCCGTGGTGCGGCTTTTCTTCGTTAAGTTTCCATCCAATTCATCTTCACCCTGACATAATTAAAACAAAAATTATTTATTTGGAGAACTAAACGATGGAATTTGGCTAAAATTCCGTGATCCAGGGTCTGTGACCCGAGTCCAATTTCTCCGGCCGTTTCCAAATTTCGGCCAATTCCGACACCGTCGTGACAAATGACAAAATTGCCCCAGGAGCGGCTTTTCTTTATTAATTTTCTGTCCAACACATCCTCAACTTGACATAATTAATAGAAAATTAATTATTCGGAAGCCTAAACGAAGGAATTTGGCTAAAATCCCGCGATCCCGGGTCTGTGCCCTAGTCCAATTTCTTGGGCCGTTTCCAATCAACCTCCAAAATTTCGGCCCATTCTGAGACCATCGTGACAAATGACAAAATTTGCGGTTTTTATTTCTCAATTTTCTGTCCAACACTTCTTCAACCTAACATAATTAATACGAAAATTAATTATTCAGAGGTCTAAACGAAGGAATTTGGCTAAGATCCCGTGATCCCAGGTCCGTGTGCCGACTCCAATTTCTCGAGCCATTTCCAATCAGCCTGTCAAATTTTGGCCCTTTCTGATACTGTTGCGACAAATGATGAAATTGCCCTTGGTGCGATTTTTTTTTTGCTAATTTTCTGTCCAACACTTCTTCAACCTGACATAATTATTACAGAAATTAATTATTCGGAGGCCTAAACAAAGGAATTTGGCTAAAATCCCGTGACCTCAGGTCTATACCCCGACTTCAATTTCTGGGGCTGATTCCAATCAGCCTACCAAATTTCGGCCCATTTCGACATCGTCGCGATGAATGACGAAATTGCCCCTGGTGCAGTTTTTCTTTGTCAAGTTTCCGTCCAATTTAACTTCACCCTGACATAATTAAAACAGAAATTAATTATTCGACGGCCTAAATGAAGGAATTTGGCTAAAATCCCGTGAACCCGGGTTTGTGCCCCGAGTCCAATTTCTCGGGCCGTTTCCAAATCAACCTGCCAAATTTCGGCCCATTTCGACACCGTCACGACAAATGACGAAATTGCCCCTGGTGCGGTTTTTCTTTGTTAATTTTCTGTCCAACACTTCTTCAACCTGACATAATTAGTACGGAAATTAATTATTCGGAGGCCTAAACGAAGGAATTTGGCAAAAATCCCGTGATCCCGGGTTTGTGCCCTGACTCCGATTTTCGAGGCCGTTTCCAATTAACCTGCCAAATTTCGGCCCATTCCAATACCGTTGTGACAAATGACGAAATTGCCCCTGGTGCGGCTCTTCTTTGTTAATTTTCTGTCCAACACATCTTCAGCCTGACATAATTAATACGAAAATTAATTTTTCGGAGGCATAAACGAAAGAATTTCGATAAAATCCCATGATCTCGGGTCTATGTCCCGAGTCCAATTTCTCGGGCCATTTCAAATCAACCAGCCAAATTTCGGCCCATTCCGACACCGTCGCGGTGAATGACGAAATTGCCCCTGGTGCGGCTTTTCTTTGTTAATTTTCTGTCCAACACGTCTTCAACTTGACATAATTAACACGGAAATTAATTATTCGGAGGCCTAAATGAAGGAATTTGGCTAAAATCCCGTTACCCTGGGTTCGTGCCCCAGTCCAATTTCTCGGGCCGTTTCCAATCAACCTGCAAAATTTCGGCCCGTTCCGACACCGTCGTAACAAATGACGAAATTGCCCTTGGTACGATTTTTCTTTTTTAATTTTCTGTCCAACACTTCTTCAACCTGACATAATTAATACGAAAATTAATTATTCGGAGGCCTAAACGAAGTAATTTGGCAAAAATCCCGTGATCCCGGGTCTGTGCCCTGACTCCGATTTTTGAGGCCGTTTCCAATTAACCTGCCAAATTTCGGCCCATTCCGACACCGTCGCGATAAATGACGAAATTGCCCCTGGTGCGGTTTTTCTTTGTTAATTTTCTGTCCAACACATCTTCAACCTAACATAATTAATACGGAAATTAATTATTCGGAGGCCTAAACGAAGGAATTTGGCTAAAATCCTGTAATCTCGGGTCTATACCCCGAGTCCAATTTCTCGGGCCGTTTCCAATCAACCTGCCAAATTTCGGCCCATACTGACACCGTCGTGACAAATGATGAAATTACCCCTGGTGCGGCTTTTCTTTTTTAATTTTTTGTCCAACATGTCTTCAACTTGACATAATTAATACGAAAATTAATTATTCGGAGGCCGAAACGAAGGAACTTGGCTAAAATCCCGTGATCCCGGGTCTATGCCTTGACTCCAATTTCTGGGGCCGTTTCCTATCAACCTGTCAAATTTCGGCTCATTCTGACACCGTCGCGACACATGACGAAATTGCCCTTGGTGCGGTTTTTCTTTGTTAATTTTCGGGAAGGAATTTGGCTAAAATCCTGTAATCTCGGGTCTATACCCCGAGTCCAATTTCTCGGGCCGTTTCCAATCAACCTACTAAATTTTGGCCCATTCCGACACCGTCGCGACACATGACGAAATTGCCCTTGGTGCGGTTTTTCTTTGTTAATTTTCGGGAAGGAATTTGGCTAAAATCCTGTAATCTCGGGTCTATACCCCGAGTCCAATTTCTCGGGCCGTTTCCAATCAACCTACTAAATTTTGGCCCATTCCGACACCGTCGCGACACATGACGAAATTGCCCTTGGTGCGGTTTTTCTTTTTTAAGTTTCTGTCCAACACTTCTTCAACCTGACATAATTAATACGAAAATTAATTATTCGGAGGCCTAAAAGAAGGAATTTGGTTAAAATCCCGTGATCCCGGGTCTATGCCTTGACTCCAATTTCTGGGGCCGTTTCCTATCAACCTGTCAAATTTCGGCTCATTCCGACACCGTCGCGACAAATGACGAAATTGCCCCTAGTG
>NW_019254075.1:18612-22190 GCF_002742605.1 Olea europaea var. sylvestris
TTCTCGGGCCGTTTCCAATTCAACCTGCCAAATTTCGGCCCATTCCGACACTGTCACGACAAATGACGAAATTGCCCCAGGTGCGGTTTTTCTTTGTTAATTTTCTGTCCAACACTTCTTCAACCTAACATAATTAGGACGGAAATTAATTATTCGGAGGCCTAAATGAAGGAATTTGGCAAAAATCCCGTGATCCCGGGTCTGTGCCCTGACTCAAATTTTCGAGGCCGTTTCCAATTAACCTGCCAAATTTCGGCCCATTCCGATACCGTAGTGACAAATGACGAAATTGCCCCTTGTGCGGCTCTTCTTTGTTAATTCTTTGTCCAACACATCTTCAGCCTGACATAATTAATAGGAAAATTAATTTTTCGGAGGCATAAACGAAAGAATTTCGGTAAAATCCCATGATCTCGGGTCTATGTCCCGAGTCCAATTTCTCGGGCCGTTTCAAATCAACCAGCCAAATTTCGGCCAATTCCGACACCGTCGCGATGAATGACGAAGTTGCCCCTGGTGCTGCTTTTCTTTGTTAATTTTTTGTCCAACATGTCTTCAACTTGACATAATTAATACGGAAATTAATTATTCGGAGGCCTAAACGAAGGAATTTGGCTAAAATCCCGTTATCCTGGGTTCGTGCCCGAGTCCAATTTCTCGGGCCGTTTCCAATCAACCTGCAAAATTTCGGCCCGTTCCGACACCGTCGCAACAAATGACGAAATTGCCCTTGGTGTGGTTTTTCTTTTTTAAGTTTCTGTCCATCACTTCGTCAACCTGACATAATTAATACGAAAATCAATTATTTGGAGGCCTAAACGAAGGAATTTGGTTAAAATCCCGTGATCCCGGGTCTATGCCTTGACTCCAGTTTCTGGGGCCGTTTCCTATCAACCTGTCAAATTTCGGCTCATTCCGACACCGTCGCGACAAATGACGAAATTGCCCCTGGTGCGGTTTTTCTTTGTTAATTTTCTGTCCAACACATCTTCAACCTAACATAATTAATACGGAAATTAAATATTCGAAGGCCAAAACGAAAGAATTTGGCTAAAATCATGTGATCCCGGGTCTATACCCCGAGACCAATTTCTCGGGCCGTTTCCAATCAACCTGCCAAATTTCGGCCCATACTGACACCGTCGTGACAAATAATGAAATTACCCCTGGTGCGGTTTTTCTTTTTTAATTTTTTGTCCAACACTTCTTCAACCTGACATAATTAATACGAAAATTAATTATTCGGAGGCCTAAACGAAGTAATTTTGCTAAAATCCCGTAATCCCGAATCTGTGCCCCGAGTCCAATTTTTTGGGACGTTTCCAATCAACCAGCCAAACTTCGGCCCATTCCGACACCGACGCAACAAATGACGAAATTGCCCGTGGTGCGATTTTTCTTTGTTAATTTTCTGTCCAACACTTCTTCAACCTAACACAATTATTACGGAAATTAATTATTCAGAGGCCTAAACGAAGGAATTTGGCTAAAATCCCGTGATCTCAGATCTGTGCCCCGACTCCAATTTTTGGGGCCGTTTCCAATCAACTTGCCAAATTTTGGCCCATTCCGATACCGTCGCGACGAATGATGAAATTACCCCTGGTGCGGCTTTTCTTTGTTAATTTTCGGTCCAACACATATTCAACCTGACATAATTAATCCCGAAGTTAATTATTCTGAGGCCTAAATGAAGGAATTTGGCTAAAATCCCTTGATCCCGGGTCTTTGCCCTGAGTCCAATTTCTCGGGCCATTTCCAATCAACCTGCCAAATTTCAGCCCATTCCGACACCGTCGTGACAAATGGCGAAATTGCCCATGGTACGATTTTTCTTTGTTAATTTTCTGTCCAACACTTCTTCAACCTGATAAAATTATTACGGAAATTAATTATTCGGAGGCCTAAACGAAGGAATTTGGCTAAAATCCCGTGATACTGGATCTGTGCCCCAATTCCGATCAACCAGCCAAATTTCAGCCCATTCCGACACCGTCGTGACGAATGACGAAATTGCCCCTGGTGCGGCTTTTCTTTGTTAAGTTTCCATCCAATTCATCTTCACCCTGACATAATTAAAATGGAAACTAATTATTCGGAGGCCTAAAAAAAAGAATTTAGCTAAAATCTCATGATCCCGGGTCTGTGCCCTGAGTCCGATTTCTCGGGCCGTTTCCAATCAACCTACCAAATTTCGACCCATTCCGACACCGTCGCAACAAATGACAAAATTGCCCCCGGAGTGGCTTTTCTTTGTTAATTTTCTGTCCAACACATCTTCAACTTGACATAATCAATACGAAAATTAATTATTCGGAGGCCTAAACGAAGGAATTTGGCCAAAATCCCATGATCCCGTGTATGTGCCTCGACTCCAATTTCTCGAGCCGTTTCCAATCAACTAGCCAAATTTCGGCCCATTCCGACACCGTCGCTACAAATGACAAAATTGCCCCTGGTGCAGCTTTTCTTTGTTAATTTTCTATCCACCACATCTTCAACCTAACATAATTAATACGAAAATTAATTATTCGGAGGCCTAAACGAAGGAATTTGGCTAAAATCACGTGATCCCGGGTTTATGTCCCGAGTCCAATTTCTCGGGCCGTTTCCAATTGACCTGCCAAATTTCAGCCCATTCCGACACCGTCGCGACAAATGACGAAATTGCCCCTGGTGCGGTTTTTCCTTTTTAATTTTTTGTCCAACACTTCTTCAACCGGACATAATTAATACGAAAATGAATTATTCGGAGGCCTAAACAAAGGAATTTGGCTAAAACCCCGTGATCCCGAGCTGTGCCCCGAGTCCAATTTCTTGGGCCATTTCCAATTGACCTGCCAAATTTCAACCCATTCCGACACCGTCACGACAAATGATGAAATTGCCCCTGGTGCGATTTTTCCTTTTTAATTTTTTGTCCAACGCTTCTTCAACCGGACATAATTAATAGGAAAATTAATTATTCGGAGGCCTAAACGATGAAATTTGGTTAAAATCCCGTGATCCCGGGTCTGTGCCCCGAGTCCAATTTCTCGGGCCGATTCCAATCAACCTGCCAAATTTCGGCCCATTCCGACAACGTCGCGACTAATGACGAAATTGCCCTAGGTGCGGTTTTTCTTTGTTAATTTTCTATCCAACACTTCTTCAACCTGACATAATTGTTATGGAAATTAATTATTCGGAGGCCTAAACGAAGGAATTTGGCTAAAATCCCGTGATACTGGATCTGTGCCCCAATTCCGATCAACCAGCCAAATTTCAGCCCATTCCGACACCGTCGTGACGAATGACGAAATTGCCCCTGGTGCGGCTTTTCTTTGTTAAGTTTCCATCCAATTCATCTTCACCCTGACATAATTAAAATGGAAACTAATTATTCGGAGGCCTAAAAAAAAGAATTTAGCTAAAATCTCATGATCCCGGGTCTGTGCCCTGAGTCCGATTTCTCGGGCCGTTTCCAATCAACCTACCAAATTTCGACCCATTCCGACACCGTCGCGACAAATGACAAAATTGCCCCCGGAGCGGCTTTTCTTTGTTAATTTTCTGTCCAACACATCTTCAACTTGACA
>NW_019254075.1:24547-40724 GCF_002742605.1 Olea europaea var. sylvestris
ACTCCAATTTCTGGGGCCGTTTTCAATCAACTTGCCAAATTTCGGCCCATTCCGACACCGTCGCGACAAATGACGAAATTGCCCCGGGTGTGGTTTTCCGTTGTTAATTTTCTATCCAACACATCTTCAACCAGACATAATTAATAGGGAAATTAATTATTCGGAGGCCTAAACGAAGGAATTTGGCTAAAATCCCGTGATCCCGGGTCTGTGCCCCAAGTGCAATTTCTAGGGATGTTTCCAATCAACCTGACAAATTTCAAATCATTTCGACACCGTCTCGACAAATGAATAAATTGCCCCTGGTGCAATTTTGCGTTGTTAATTTCCTATCCAACACATCTTTAACCAGACTTAATTAATATGGAAATTAATTATTCGAAGGCCTAAACGAAGGAAATAGGCTAAAATCCCGTGATCCCGGGTCTGTGCCTCGAGTCCAATTTCTCGGGCCGTTTCCAATAAACCTGCCAAATTTGGGCCCATTTCAACACCGTCGCGACAAACGACGAAATTGCCCCTGGTGCAGTTTTGTGTTAATTTTCTGTCCAACATATCTTCAACCTGATATAATTAATACGAAAATTAATTAATTGGAGGCCTAACCGAAGGAATTAGCTAAAATCCCGTGATCCCGGGTCTGTGCCCCGACACCGATTTCTGGGGCCTTTTCCAATCAACCTGCCAAATTTCGGCCCATTCCGACACCGTTGCGACAAATGACAATATTGCCCCTAGTGCGGTTTTGCGTTGTTAATTTTTTGTCCAACACAACTTCAAACTGACATAATTAATACGAAAATTAATTATTCGGAGGCCTAAACAACGGAATTTGGCTAAACTCCCGTGATCCGGGGTGTGTGTCTCGATTCCAATTTCTCGGGCCGTTTCCAATCAACCTGCAAAATTTCGGCCCATTCCGACACCATCGCGACAAATGATGAAATTGCCCCTGGTACGATTTTTCTTTTTTAATTTTCTGTACAACACTTCTTCAACCTGACATAATTAATACAGAAATTAATTATTCGAATGCATAAACGAAGGAATTTGGATAAAATCCCGTAATCCCTGGACTGTGCCCCGACTCCAATTTCTAGGGCCATTTCCAATGAACCAACCAAAGTTCGGCTCATTCCGACACCGTCGCGACAAATGACGAAATTGGACCTGCTGTGGTTTTGCTTTGTTAATTTTCTGTCCAACACATCTTCAACCTGACATAATCAATACGAAAATTAATTATTCGGAGGCCTAAACGAAGGAATTTGGCTAAAATCTCGCGATCCCGAGTTTGTGCGACGAGTCTAATTTCTCGGGCCGTTTCCAATCAACCTGCCAAATTTCGGCTCATTTCGACATCGTCGCGACAAATGACGAAATTGCCCTTGGTGCAGTTTGGCGTTGTTAATTTTCTGTCCAACACATCTTCAACCAGACAAAATTAATACGGAAATCAATTATTTGGAGGCCTAAACAAAGGAATTTGGCTAAAATCCCATGATCCCAGGTCTGTACCGCAAGTGCAATTTCTAGGGCCGTTTCCAATCAACCTGCCAAATTTCGGCCCATTCCGACACTGTCGCAAAAAATGACTAAATGCCTCTGGTGCGATTTTGCATGTTAATTTTCTGTCCAACACATCTTCAACCTGACATAATTAACACAAAAATTAATTAATCGGAGGCCTAAACGAAGTAATTTGGCTAAAATCCCGTGATCCCGGGTCCCTGCCTCGACTCCAATTTCTAGGGCCATTTCCAATCAACCTGCCAAATTTCGGCCCATTCCGACACTGTCGCGACAAAGGATGAAATTGCCCCTGGTGCGGCTTTTCTTTGTTAATTTTCTGTTCAACACATTTTCAACCTGACATAATTAATACGAAAATTAATTATTCGAAGGCCTAAACGAAGGAATTTGGCTAAAATACCATGATCACGGGTCTGTGCCTCGAGTCCAATTTCTTGGGGAGTTTCCAATCAACCTGCCAAAGTTGGGCCCATTTCAACACCGTCGCGACAAATGACGTAATTGCCCCTGGTGCGGTTTTGCGTTGTTAATTTTCTATCCGACGTATCTTCAACCTGACATAATTAATACGAAAATTAATTAATCGGAGGCCTAACCGAAGGAATTTGGCTAAAATCCCGTGATCCCGGGTCTGTACCCCGACACCGATTTCTGGGGCCCTTTCCAATCAACCTGCCAAATTTCGGCCCATTCCAACAGTGTTGTGACAAATGACAATATTGCCCCTGGTGCGATTTTACGTTGTTAATTTTCTGTCCAACACAACTTCAAACTGACATAATTAATACGAAAATTAATTATTCGGAGGCCTAAACAACGGAATTTGGCTAAACTCCAATGATCTAGGGTGTGTGTCTCGATTCCAATTTCTCGGGCCATTTCCAATCAACCTGCCAAATTTCGGCCCATTCCGACACCATCGCGGCAAATGACGAAATTGCCCCTCGAGCGATTTTTCTTTTTTAATTTTCTGTCCAACACTTCTTCAACCTGACACAATTAATACAGAAATTAATTATTCGGATGCATAAACGAAGGGATTTGGATAAAATCCCGAAATCCCGGGTCTGTGCCTCGACTCCAATTTCTGGGGCCGTTTCCAATCAACCAGCCAAATTTCGGCTCATTCCGACACCGTCGCGACAAATGACGAAATTGGACCTGCTGCGATTTTGTGTTGTTAATTTTCTGTCCAACACATCTTCAACCTGACATAATTAACACGAAAATTAATTATTCGGAGACCTAAACGAAGGAATTTGGCTAAAATCTCGCGATCCTGAGTTTGTGCCACGAGTCCAATTTCTCGGGTCGTTTCCAATCAACCTGCCAAATTTTGGCCCATTTCGACACCGTAGCGACAAATGACGAAATTGCCCTTGGTGCGGTTTGGCGTTGTTAATTTTCTGTCCAACACATCTTCAACCAGACAAAATTAACATGGAAATCAATTATTTGGAGGCCTAAACGAAGGAATTTGGCTAAAATCCTGTGATCCCGGGTCTATGCCGCAAGTGCAATTTCTAGGGCCGTTTCCAATCGACCTACCAAATTTCGGCCCATTCCAACACCGTCGCGAGAAATGACTAAATTGCCCCTGGTGCGGTTTTGCGTTGTTAATTTTCTGTTCAACACATCTTCAACCTGACATAATTAATACGGAAATTAATTAATCGGAGGCCTAAACAAAGGAATTTGACTAAAATCCCGTGATCCCGGGTCTCTGCCCTAACTCCAATTTCTGGGGCCATTTCCAATCAACCTGCCAAATTTCGGCCCATTCAGACACTCTCATGACAAATGACGAAATTGCCCCTGGTGCGGCTTTTCTTTGTTAATTTTCTGTCCAGCACATCTTCAACCTGACATAGTTAATACTAAAATTAATTATTCAGAGGCCTAAACGAAGGAATCTGGCTAAAATACCGTGATCCCGGGTCTGTGCCCCGAGTCCAATTTCTCGGGCAGTTTCCAATCAACATGCCAAATTTTGGCCCATTCCGCCACTATCTCGACAAATGACGAAATTGCCTCTGGTGCGATTTTTCTTTTTTAATTTTCTGTCCAACACTTCTTCAACCGGACATAATTAATACGAAAATTAATTATTCGGATGCATAAACGAAGGAATTTGGCTAAAATCCCGTGATCTCGGGTTTGTGCCTCGACTCCTATTTCTGGGGCCGTTTCCAATCAACCTGCCAAATTTCGGCCCATTCCGACACCGACGTGACAAATGACGAAATTGGCCCTGGTGCTGTTTTGCGTTGTCAATTTTCTGTCCAACACAACTTCAACCTGATATAATTAATACGGAAATTAATTATTCGGAGGCCTAAACAATGGAATTTAGCTAAAATCCCGCGATCCTGGGTGTGTGTCTCGATTCCAATTTCTTGGGCCGTTTCCAATCAACCTGGCAAATTTCGGCCCGTTCCGATACCGTCACGACAAATGACGAAATTGCCCCTGGAGCGACTTTTCTTTTTTAATTTTCTATCCAACACTTCATCAACTTGACATAATTAATACAGAAATTAATTATTCGGATGCATAAACGAAGGAATTTGGCTAAAATCCCGTGATCCCAGGTCTGTGCCCCGACTCCAATTTCTGGGGCCGTTTTCAATCAACTTGCCAAATTTCGGCCCATTCTGACACTGTCGCGACAAATGACGAAATTGGCCGTTGTGCGGTTTTGCGTTGTTAATTTTCTTTCCAATACATCTTCAACCTGACATAATTAGTACGAAAATTAATTATTCGGAGGCCTAAACGAAGGAATTTGGCTAAAATCCTGTGATGCCTGGTCTGTGCCCCGAGCCCAATTTCTCGGGCCGTTTCCAATCAGCGTGGAAAATTTCGGCCCATTCCGACACCGTTGCGACAAATGACGAAATTGGCCCCGGAGCGATTTTGTGTTGTTAATTTTCTGTCCAACGCATCTTCAACTGGACATAATTAACAGGGAAATTAAATATTCGGAGGCCTAAACGAAGGAATTTGGCTAAAATCCCATGATCCCGAGTTTGTGCCCCAAGTGCAATTTCTAGGGCCGTTTCCAATCAACCTGGCAAATTTCGGACCATTCCGACACCGTCGCGACAAATGACGAAATTCGCCTTGGTGCGGTTTTGAGTTGGTTATTTTCTGTCCAACACATCTTCAACTGGACATAATTAATAGGGAAATTAATTATTTGGAGGCCTAAACGAAGGAATTTTTCTAAAATCCCGTGATCCCGGGTCTGTGTCCCAAGTGCAATTTCTAGGGCCGTTTCCAATCAACCTGCCAAATTTCTGCCCATTCCGACACCGTCGCGACAAATGAATAAATTGCCCTTGGTGCGATTTTGCGTTGTTAATTTTCTGTCCAACACATCTTCAACATGACATAATTAACACAAAAATTAATTAATCGAAGGCCTAAACGAAGGAATTCGGCTAAAATCCCATGATCCTGGGTCTGTGCCCCAACTCCAATTTCTGGGTCCTTTTCAAATCAACTTGCCAAATTTCGGCCCATTCTGACACCGTCGTGACAAATGAGGAAATTGCCCCTGGTGCGGCTTTTCTTTGTTAATTTTCTATCCAACACATCTTCAACCTGACATAATTAATCCGAAAATTAATTATTCGGAGGCCTAAACTAAGGAATTTGGCTAAAATCCCGTGATCTCGGGTCTGTGCCCGAAGTCCAATTTCTCGAGCTGTTTCCAATCGACCTGTAAAAATTTCGGCCCATTCTGAGACCATCGCGACAAATGAAGAAATTGCCCCTGGTACGGTTTTTCTTTTTTAATTTTCTGTCCAACACATCTTCAACCTGACGTAATTAATACGAAAATTAATTATTCGGAGGCCTAAATGAAGGAATTTGGTCAAAATCCCGTGATCCCAGGTCTGTGCCCCGAGTCCAATATCTCGAGCCGTTTCCAATTAACTTGATAAATTTCGACCCATTCCGACACCGTCGCGACAAATGACGAAATTGCCCCTGGTGCGGTTTTGCGTTGTTAATTTTTAGTTCAACACATCTTCAACCAGACATAATTAATAGGGAAATTAATTATTCAGAGGCCTAAACAAAGGAATTTGGGTAAAATCCCGTTATCATGGATCTGTGCCCGAGTCCAATTTCTAGGGCCGTTTCCAACAAACCTGCCAAATTTCGGCCCATTCCGACACCGTCGCGACAAATAACTAAATTAACCTTAGTACGATTTTGCGTTATTAATTTTCTGTCCAATATATCTTCAACCTGACATAATTAATACGGAAATTAATTATTCGGAGGCCTATATGAAGGAATTTGGCCAAAATCCCGTGATCCCGGGTCTCTGCCCCGTGTCCGATTCGTCGGGCCGTTTCCAATCAACCTGCCAAATTTCGGCCTATTCTGACACCGTCGCGACAAATGACAAAATTGTCCCTGGTGCGATTTTTCTTTTTTTAATTTTCTGTCCAACCCTTCTTCAACCTGACATAATTAATACGAAAATTAATTATTCGGAGGCCTAAACGAAGGAATTTGGCTAAAATCAAGTGTTCCCAGGTCTGTGCCCCAACTCTAACTTCTGGGGCCGTTTCCAATCAACATGGCAAATTTCAGCCCATTCCGACACTGTCGCGATAAATGACGAAATTGCCCCTGGTGTGATTCTTCTTGGTTAATTTTCTGTCCAACACTTCTTCAACCTAACATAATAAATATGGAGATTAATCATTCGGAGGCCTAAACGAAGGAATTTGGCTAAAATCCCGTGATCCCGGGCCTGTGCCCCGACTCCAATTTCTCGAGCCGTTTCCAATCAACCTGCCAAATTTCGGCCCATTCCGACACCGCCACGACAAATGAGGAAATTGCCCCAGGGGCGATTGTTCTTTGATAATTTTAATCCGACACTTCTTCAACCTGACATAATTAATACAGAAATTAATTATTCGGAGGCCTAAACGTAGAAATTTGGCTAAAATCCAGTGATCCCTGGCCTGTGCCCCGACTCCAATTTCTCGAGCCGTTTCCAATCAACCTGCCGAATTTCGTTCCATTCCAACACCATCGCGACAAATGACGAAATTGCCCCAGGTGCGGTTTTTCTTTGTTAATTTTCTATCCAACACTTCTTCAACCAGACATAATTAATAGGGAAATTAATTATTCGGAGGCCTAAATGAAGGAATTTGGCTGAAATCCCGTGATCCCGGGTTTGTACCCCAAGTGCAATTTCTAGGGCCGTTTCCAATCGACCTGCCAAATTTCTGCCGATTCCGACACCGTCGCGACAAATGACTAAATTGCCACTGGTGAGGTTTTGCGTTGTTAATTTTCTGTCGAACAAATCTTCAACCAGACTTAATTAATACGAAAATTATTTATTCGGAGGCCTAAACAAAGGAATTTGGCTAAAATCTCGTGATCCCGGGCCTATGCTCCGATTCCAATTTCTCGAGCCGTTTCCAATCAACCTGTCAAATTTCGACCCATTCCGACACCTTCGCGACAAATGACGAAATTGCCCCTGGTGCGCTTTTTCTTTGTTAATTTTCTATCCAATACTTCTTCAACCAGACATAATTCATACAAAAATTAATTATTCGAAGGCCTAAACGAAGAAATTTGGCTCCAATCCCGTGATCCCGGGTCTGTGCCCCGAGTCCAATTTCTCGGGCCGTTTCCAATCAACCTGCCAATTTTGGCCCATTCCGACACCGTCGCGACAAATGAGGAAATTGCCCGTGGTGCAGTTTTGTGTTGTTAATTTTCTTTCCAACACATCTTCAACCAGACATGATTAATAGGGAAATTAATTATTCGGAGGCCTAAACGAAGCAATTTGGCTAAAATCCCGTGATCCCGGGTCTGTGCCCCGAGTCCAATTTCTCGGGCCATTTCCAATCAGCCTGCCAGATTTTGGCCAATTTCGGCACCGTCACGACAAATGACGAAATTGTCCCTGGTGCGATTTTACGTTGTTAATTTTCTGTCCAACACTTTTCCAACCTGACATAATTAATACAGAAATTAATTAATCGGAGGCCTAAACGAAGGAATTTGGCTAAAATCCCGTAATCCTAGGTCTGTGCCCCGAGTCCAATTTCTGGGGCCGTTTCCAATCAACCTGCCAAATTTCGGCCCATTTCGACACCGTCGCGTCAAACGACAAAATTGCCCCTGGTGCGGTTTTACGTTGTTAATTTTCTGTCCAATACATCTTCAACCTAACAAAATTAATACAAAAATTAATTATTTGGAGGCCTAAACAAAGGAATTTCGTTAAAATCTCGTTATCCTGGGTTTGTGCCCCGAGTCCAATTTCTCGGGCCGTTTCCAATCAACCTGCCAAATTTCGGCCCATTTCGACACCGTCGCGACAAATGATGAAATTGCCTCTGGCGTGATTTTTCTTTTTTAATTTTCTGTCCAACACTTCTTCATCCTGACATAATTAATACGGAAATTAATTATTCAGATGCCTAAATTAAGGAATTTGGCTAAAATCCCATGATCATGGGTCTGTGCCCCGACTCCAATTTCTGGGGCCGTTTTCAATCAACCTGTCAAAATTTGGTCCATTCCGACACCAGCGTGACAAATGACGAAATTGGCCCTGGTGCGATTTTGCGTCGTTAATTTTTTGTCCAACACATCTTCAACCACACATAATTAATACGAAAATTAATTATTCGGAGGCTTAAACGAAGGAATTTGGCTAAAATCCCATGATGCCGGGCCTGTGCCCCGAGTCCAATTTCCCGGGCCGTTTCCAATCAACCTGCCAAGTTTCGGCCCATTCTGACACCGTCGCGACAAATGACAAAATTGCCCCTGGAGCGGTTTTGCATTGCTAATTTTCTATCCAACACATCTTCAACCTGACATAATTAATGCGAAAATTAATTATTCAGAGGCCTAAACGAAGGAATTTGGCTAAAATCCCGTGATCCCGGGACTGTGCCCCAAGTGCAATTTCTAGGGCCGTTTCCAATCAACCTGCCAAATTTCGGCCCATTCCGACATCGTCGCGACAAATGACTAAATTGTCCCTGGTACGGTTTTGCGTTGTTTATTTTCTTTCAAACACATCTTCAACCTGACATAATTAATACGGAAATTAATTAATCGGAGGCCCGAACGAAGGAATTTGGCTAAAATCCCGTGATCTCGGGTCTGTGCCCCGACTCCAATTTTAGGGGCCGTTTCCAATCAGTATACCAAATTTCGGCCCATTCCGACACCGTCGCGACAAATAACAATGTTGCCCCTAGTGCGATTTTGCGTTGTTAATTTTCTGTCCAACACTTATTCAACCTGACGTAATTAATGCGAGAATTAATTATTCGGAGGCATAAACGAAGGAATTTAACCAAAATCCCGTGATCCCGGGTCGGAGCCCCGACTTCAATTTCTGGGGCCATTTCGAATCAACCGGTAAAATTTCAGCCCATTCCGACACCGTAGCGACAAATAACAAAATTGCCCCTGGTGCAGTTTTTCTTAGTAAATTTTCTGTCCAACACATTTTCAGCCTTACATAATTAATACGGAATTAATTATTCGGAGGCCTAAACAAAGGAATTTGGCTAAATTCCCGGGATCCCAGGTATGTGCCCCGAGTCCTATTTCTCGGGCCGTTTCCAATCAACATGTCAAATTTCGGCCCATTCCTACACCGTCGCGACAAATGACTAAATTAACCCTATTACGATTTTGCGTTGTTAATTTTCTGTCCAACACATCTTAAACCTGACATAATTAATACGAAAATTTATGATTCGAAGGCCTAAACGATGGAATTTGGCTAAAATCCCGTGAACTCGGGTCAATGCCCCAAGTCCAATTTCTCGGGCTGTTTCCAATCAACCTGCCAAATTTCGGCCCATTCCGACACTGTCGCGACAAATGACAAAATTGCCCCTGGTGTGGTTTTTCTTTGTTAATTTTTCGTCCAACACTTCTTCAACCTGAAATAATTAATGCGAAAATTAATTATTTGATGGCCTAAACGAAGGAATTTGGCTAAAATCCCTTGATCTCGAGTCTGTGCCCCGACTCCAATTTCTTAGGCCATTTCCAATCAACCTGCCAAATTTCGGCCCATTCCGACACCGTTGCGACAAATGACGAAATTGCCCATGGTGCGGCTTTTCTTTGTTAATTTTCAGTCCAACACATCTTCAACTTGTCATAATATGGAAATTTACTATTCGGAGGCCTAAACGAAGGAATTTGGCTAAAATCCAGTGATCCCGAGTCTGTGCCCCGAGTCCAATTTCTCGGGCTGTTTCCAATCAACCTACCAAACATCGACCCATTCAAACACCGTCGTGACAAATGATGAAATTGCCCCTGGTGCAGTTCTTCTTTTTTAATTTTCTATCCAACTCTTCTTCAACCTGACATAATTAATACAGAAATTAATTGTTCGGAGGCCTAAACGAAGGAATTTGGCTAGAATTCCATGATCCCGGGTCTGTGCCCTGACTCTAATTTCTAGGGTCGTTTCCAATTAACCTGCCAAATTTTGACCCATTTTGACACCGTCGCGACAAATGACGAAATTGCCCCTGGTACGGCTTTTCTTAGTTAATTTTTTGTCCAGTACATTTTCAACTTGACATAATTAATAGGGAAATTAATTATTCGGAGGCCTAAACGAAGGAATTTGGCTAAATTCCTGTGATCCCGGGTATGTGCCCCGACTCCAATTTCCTAGGCTGTTTCCAATCAACCTTCCAAATTTCGGCCCATTTCGACACTGTCGCGACAAATGACGAAATTGACCCTGGTGCAGTTTTTCTTTGTTAATTTTCTGTCCAACACTTCTTCAACCTGAAATAATTAATACGAAAATTAATTATTCAACGGCCTAAACAAAGGAATTCGGCTAAAATCCCGTGATCCCGGGTATGTGCCCCGACTCCAATTTCTTAGACCGTTTCCAATCAACCTGCCAAATTTTGGCCCGTTCTGACACCGTCGCGACAAATGACGAAATTGCCCATGGTGCGGTTTTTCTTTGTTAATTTTTTGTTCAACACATCTTCAACCTGTCATAATTTATATCGAAATTAACTATTCGGAGGCCTAAACGAAGGAATTTGGCTAAAATCCTATGATCCAGAGTTTGTGCCCCGAGTCCAATTTCTCGGGTCGTTTCCAATCAACCTACCAAACTTCGGCCCATTCAAACACCATCACGACGAATGACGAAATTGCCCTTGGTGCGGTTTTTCTTTTTTAATTTTCTGTCCAACTCTTCTTCAACCTGACATAATTAACACATAAATTAATTATTCGGAGGCCTAAACGAAGGAATTTAGCTAGAATTCCATGAACTTGGGTCTGTGCCCCGACTCTAATTTCTGGTGTTGTTTCCAATTAACTTGCCAAATTTCAGCCCATTCTAACACCGTTGCGACAAATGATGAAATTGCCCCTGGGTGATTTTACGTTGTTAATTTTCTGTCCAGTACATCTTCAACCTGACAAAATTAATACGAAAATTAATTATTCGGAGGCCTAAATGAAGGAATTTGGCTAAAATCCCCTGATACAGAGTCAGTGCCCCGGCTCCAATTTCTCGGGCCGTTTTCAACCAACCTGTCAAATTTCGGCCCATTCCGACACCGTCGCGACAAATGACGAAATTGCCCCTGGTACAGTTTTTCTTTTTTAATTTTCTGTCCAACACTCCTTCAACCTGACATAAATTAATACGGAAATTATTTATTCGGAGGCCTAAACAAAGGAATTTGGATAAAATCTAGTGATCCCGGGTCTGTGGCCCGGCTCCAATTTCTGGGGCCGTTTCCAATCAATCTACCAAATTTCGGCCCATTCCGACAACGTCGCGACAAATGACCTTATTGCCCCAGGTGCGATTTTTCTTTTTTTATTTTCTGTCCAACATTTCTTCAACTTGACACAATTAATACGAAAATTAATTATTCGGAGGCGTAAACAAAGGAATTTGGCTAAAATCCCGTGAACCCGGGTCTGTGCCCCGAGTCCAATTTCTCGAGCCGTTTCCAATCAACCTGCCAAATTTCGGCCCATTCCGACACCATCGCGACAAATGACGAAATTGCCCCTGGTACGATTTTTCTTTTTTAATTTTCTGTCCAACACTTCTTCAACCTGAAATAATTAATACGAAAATTAATTATTCGGTGGCCTAAACAAAGGAATTTGGCTAAAATCCGGTGATCCCGGGTCTGTGCCCCGACTCCAATTTCTTAGGCCGTTTCCAATCAATCTGCCAAATTTCGGTCCATTCCAACACCGTCGTGACAAATGACGAAATTGCCCATGGTGCGGCTTTTCTTTGTTAATTTTCTGTCCAACACATCTTCAACCTGTCATAATTAATATGGAAATTAACCATTCGGAGGCCTAAACAAAGGAATTTGGCTAAAATCCTGTGATCTCGGGTCTGTACCTCGAGTCCAATTTCTCGAGCCGTTTCCAATCAACCTACCAAACTTCGGCCCATTCAAACACCGTCGCGACAAATGACGAAATTGGCCCTGGTGTGGTTTTTCTTTTTTAATTTTCTGTCCAACTCTTCTTCAACCTGGCATAATTAATACAGAAATTTCTGGGGTCGTTTCAAATTAACCTGCCAAATTTCGGCCCATTCTGACACCGTTGCGACAAATGATGAAATTGCCCCTGGTGTGATTTTTCGTTGTTAATTTTTTGTCCAACACATCTTCAACCAGACATAATTAATACGAAAATTAATTATTCGGAGTCCTAAATGAAGGAATTTGGCTAAAATCCCGTGATCTCGGGTCTATGCCCTGACTCCAATTTCTCGGGCCGTTTCCAATCAACTTGTCAAATTTCGGCCCATTCCGACACCATTCCGACAAATGATGAAATTGCCCACGGTGCGGCTTTTCATTGTTAATTTTCTGTCCAACACATCTTCAACCTGTCATAATTAAATTGGAAACTAACTATTCGGAGGCCTAAATGAAGGAATTTAGCTAAAATCTGGTGATCCCGGGTCTGTGCCCCGAGTCCAATTTCTCGGGCCGTTGCCAATCAACTTGTCAAATTTCGGCCCATTCCGACACCATTCCGACAAATGATGAAATTGCCCACGGTGCGGCTTTTCATTGTTAATTTTCTGTCCAACTCTTCTTCAACCTGACATAATTAATACAAAAATTAATTATTCGGAGGGCTAAACGAAGGAATTTGGCTAAAATCTGGTGATCCCGGGTCTGTGCCCCGACTCCAATTTCTTAGGCCGTTTCCAATCAACCTGCCAAATTTCGGCCCATTCCAACACCGTCGCAACAAATGACGAAATTTCCCATGGTGCGGTTTTTCTTTGTTAATTTTCTGTCCAACACATCTTCAACCTGTCATAATTAATATGGAAACTAACTATTCGGAGGCCTAAACGAAGGAATTTGGCTAAAATCTGGTGATCTCGGGTCTATGCCCCGAGTCCAATTTCTCAGGCCGTTTCCAATCAACCTACCAAACTTCGGCCCATTCAAACACCATCGTGATAAATGACGAAATTGCCTCTGGTGCGGTTCTTCTTTTTTAATTTTCTGTCCAACTCTTCTTCAACCTGACATAATTAATACAGAAATTAATTATTCGGAGGGCTAAACGAAGGAATTTGGCTAGAATTCCGTGATCCCGGGTCTGTGCCCTGACTCTAATTTCTAGGGTCGTTTCAATTAACCTGCTAAATTTTGGCCCATTTTGACACCGTCGTGACAAATGATGAAATTGCCCCTGGTGCGGTTTTTCTTTTTTAATTTTCTGTCCAACACTTCTTCAACCTGACATAATTAATACGAGAATTAATTATTCGGAGGCATAAATGAAGGAATTTAGCTAAAATCCCGTGAACCCGGTTCGGTGCCCCGACTCCAATTTCTGGGGCCGTTTCGAATCAACCGGCAAAATTTCGGCCCACTCCGACACCGTAGCGACAAATGACAAAATTGCCCTTGGGGTGGTTTTTCTTAGTTAATATTTTGTCCAACACATTTTCAACCTGACATAATTAATACAGAAATTAATTATTCGGAGGCCTAAACCAAGGAATTTGGTCGAATTCATGTGATCCCAGGTTTGTGCCCCGAGTCCTATTTCTCGGGCCGTTTCCAATCAACCGATCAAATTTCGGCCCATTCCGACAACGTCGCGACAAATGACGATATTGCCCTTGGTGCGATTTTTCTTTTTTCATTTTCTGTCCAACACTTCTTCAACCTATCATAATTAATACGAAAATTAATTATTCGGAGGCCTAAACGAAGGAATTTAGCTAAAATCCCGTGAACCCGGGTTTGTGCCCCGAGTCCAATTTCCCGGGCCGTTTCCAATCAACCTGCCAAATGTCAGCCAATTTCGACACCGTAGCGACAAATGACGAAATTGCCCCTGGCCGTGATCTCGGGTCTGTGCCCCGACTCCAATTTCTGGGGCCGTTTCCAATCACCCTGCCAAATGTCAGCCAATTTCGACACCGTAGCGACAAATGACGAAATTGCCCCTGGCCGTGATCTCGGGTCTGTGCCCCGACTCCAATTTCTGGGGCCGTTTCCAATCAACCTGCCAAATGTCAGCCAATTTCGACACCGTAGCGACAAATGACGAAATTGCCCCTAGTACGATTTTGTGTTGTTAATTTTCTGTCCAATACATCTTCAACCTGAGATAATTAATACGAAAATTAATTATTCGGAGGCCTAAACAAAGGAATTTGGCTAAAATCCCTTGATCCCGGGTCTGTATCCTGAGTCCAATTTCTGGTGCCGTTTCCGATCGACCTGCCAAATTTCAGACCATTCTGACACCGTCGCGAAGAAAGACAAAATTGCCCCTGGTGCGGTTTTGCGATTTTAATTTTCAGTCCAACACTACTTCAACCTGACATAATTAATACAAAAATTAATTATTCGGGGGCCTAAACGAAGAAATTTGGCTAAAATCCCGTGATCCCGGGTCTATGCCCCGACACCAATTTCTGGGGCCGTTTCCATTCAACCTGCCAAATTTCGGCCCATTCCGACGCCGTTGCGACAAATGATGAAATTGCTCCTGGTGCGGTTTTTCTTTGTTAATTTTCTGCCCAACACTTCTTCAACCAAACATAATTAATACGAAAATTAATTATTCGGAGGCCTAAACGAAAGAATTTAGCTAAAATATCGTGATCCCGGGTCTGTGCCCCGAGTCCAATTTCTGGGGCCGTTTCCAATCAATCTACCAAATTTTGGCCCATTCCGACATCGTCAAAACAAATGACAAAATTGCCCCTGGTGTGGCTTTGCGTTGTTAATTTTCTGTCCAACACTTTTCAACCTGACATAATTAATACAGACAAAATTGCCCCTGGTGCGATTTTGCGATTTTAATTTTCAGTCCAACACTACTTCAACCTGACATAATTAATACAAAAATTAATTATTCGGGGGCCTAAACGAAGAAATTTGGCTAAAATCCCATGATCCCGGGTCTATGCCCCGACACCAATTTCTGGGGCCGTTTCCATTCAACCTGCCAAATTTCGGCCCATTCCGACGCCGTTCAACAAAATTTCGGCCCATTCCGACACCATAGCGACAGATGACAAAATTGCCCCTGGTGCGGTCTTTCTTTGTTAAATTTTTGTCCAACACATTTTCAGCCTGACATAATTAATACGGAAAGTAATTATTCGGAGGCCTAAACGAAGGAATTTGGCTAAATTCCCGTNGCGACAAATGATGAAATTGCTCCTGGTGCGGTTTTTCTTTGTTAATTTTCTGCAACACATCTTCAACATGACATAATTATTACGAAAATGAATTATTTGGAGGCCTAAACGAAGGAATTTGGCTAAAATCCCTTGATCCCGGGTCTATGACCCGACTCTAATTTCTCGGGCCATTTTTAACCAACCTGCCAAATTTTGGTCCATTCCGATGCCGCAGCGACAAATGACGAAATTATCCCTGGTGCTCGGAGGCCTGAATGAAGGAATTTGGCAAAAATCTCATGATCCCGGGTTTGTGCCCCGACTTCGATTTCTGGGGGCGTTTCCAATCAACGCGTCGCGAAAAATGACGAAATTGCCCCTAGTGCGGTTTTTCTTTGTTAATTTTCCGTCCAAAACATCTTCAACCTGACATAATTAATACGTAAATTTACTATTCGGAGGCCTAAACAAAGGAATTTGGCTAAAATCCTGTGATCCCGGGCCTGTGCCCTGACTCCAATTTCTGGGGCCGTTTCTAATCAACATGCAAAATTTCGGCCCATTCCGACATCGTCGCGACTAATGACGAAATTGCCCTTGGTGCGGCTTTTCTTCGTTAATTTTCAGTCCAACACATCTTCAACTTGTCATAATTAATATGGAAATTAATTATTCTGAGGCCTAAGCGAAGGAATTTGGCTAAAATCCCGTGATGCTGGTTCTATGACCCGAGTCCAATTTCTTGAGCCATTTCCAATCAACCTGCCAAATTTCGGCCCATTCCGACATCGTCGCGACTAATGACGAAATTGCCCTTGGTGCGGCTTTTCTTTGTTAATTTTCAGTCCAACACATCTTCAACTTGTCATAATTAATATGGAAATTAACTATTCGGAGGCCTAAGCGAAGGAATTTGGCTAAAATCCA
>NW_019254076.1:0-1198 GCF_002742605.1 Olea europaea var. sylvestris
ATCTGAAATAAAAATCGCCCCTGGGGCAATTTCGTCATTTTTCTCGACTGTGTCGGAACGGGCTCAAATTTGACAGATGATCGAAAACTAAAATAGCGTCGGGTTTAATTTCGTCATTTTTCGCGACTGTATCGGAATTGGCTAAAATTTGACTTGTTGATCGGAAACAAAAATCGCGCCGGGGGCAATTTCGTCATTCTTCTCGACTGTGTCGGAATTGGCTGAAATTTGGCAGTTTGATCTGAAATAAAAATCGCCCGGGGGCAATTTCGTCATCTTTCTCGACTGTGTCGGAATGGGCTCAAATTTGACAGTTTGATCGGAAACAAAAATCTCGCCGGGGGCAATTTCGTCATTTTTCTCGACTGTGTCGGAATTGGCACAAATCTGGCAGTTTGATCAAAAATAAAAATCGCGCCTGTGGCAATTTCGTCATTTTTCTCGACTGTGTCAGAATGGGCTCAAATTTGACAGGTTGATCGGAAACAAAAATCGCGCCGGTGGCAATTTCGTTATTTTTCGCGACTGTCTCAGAGTGGGTTAAAATTTGACAGGTTGATCGGAAACAAAAATCGCGCGGCTGGCAATTTCGTCATTTTTCGCGAATGTGTCGGAATGGGCTCAAATTTGACTGGTTGATCGGGAACAAAAACCGCGCCGGGGGCAATTTCGTCATTTTTCGCGAATGTGTCGGAATGGGCTCAAATTTGACTGGTTGATCGGGAACAAAAACCGCGCCGGGTGTAATTTCGTTATTTTTCGCGACTTTGTCGAAATTGGCTAAAATTTGACTTGTTGATGGGAAACAAAAATCGCGCCGGGGGCAATTTCGTCATTTTTCTCGACTGTGTTGGAATTGACTGAAATTTGGCAGTTTGATCTGAAATAAAAATCGCGCCGGGGGCAATTTCGTCATTTTTCTCGACTGTGCCGGAATGGGCTCAAATTTGACAGGTTGATCGGAAACAAAAATCGCGCCTGGGTAATTTCGTCATTTTTCGCGACTGTGTCGGAATTGCCTAAAATTTGATAGGTTGACCGGAAACAAAAGTCTCGTCGGGGGCAATTTCGTCATTTTTTTTTACTGTGTCGGAATGGGCTCAAATTTGACAGGTTGATCGGAAACAAAAATCGCGCCGGGGGCAATTTCGCCATTTTTCGCGATGATGTCGGAATGGCCTGAAATTTGACAGGTTGA
>NW_019254077.1:0-1198 GCF_002742605.1 Olea europaea var. sylvestris
CTAATCAATTTTTTGGTGTTATTGCTAACCACTAGACCGTAAAGATTTCGAGCTAGTCAATTTTTGGTGTTGTTGCTCACCACTAGATTGTAGCGATTTCGAGCAAACAAATTTTTTGATGGTGTTGTTCACCGTTAAATCATACAGCAATTTCAAGCTAACCATATTATGTTACTGTTAATCGTTAGACTCTAGCAATTTCAAACTAACCAATTCTTTAATGTTGTTGCTCATCACCAGATCTTAGACCAATTTCAATTTTATTTTTCGCTCACTACTAGGCTGTTGGATGCTTCGGGAAAAGTTTGAAGCCTATGTTCTAATCGATAATAAATCAAATTCTCGCATTGACATATAACTTACCTGGATTTGGGGACTCAGTAGGTGTATGCTGGCTCTTTCTTAATGCCATCGTCATTTGCCAACATCTAAATTTTTCATTGAATAATACAAATAATTATAATAGGATATGCCTATAGTAGGCATTACATTAGGAAAATTGATAAAACATCATATCGACTAGATTCAAAAGAATTATCATACAACTTTAACTTCTATTTGATGACTTATTGATAGTACTTTTTGAGATACTCAACATTCCATGGCCAGCGTAGTGATTTTCTATTCAAGTCTTTGAATCTATAGACTCTTTTTCCAAGGCTACCAATCACCTTATACTGTTCATCCCAATTTGGCTAGAGCTTAGACGGAGAGTACCCTACTGCTGCAGTCTACCTTAGGATGAGATTTCCTGAATGAAAAACCCTTGGCCTCACCCTTCAATTAAAGTATTCATCGGCCTTTTGCTTGTAAGTCACCATCTTTACAACTATCTTCTCTCTCACCACTCAAGTATTTCGAGTTGCGCACTGGTAGCCACAATGTCGAGCTGCTTGACTTTTATCTTACTGATTTCATTTAGGATTTCTACAAAGACAACAACTTCCATTCTGAATGATAAATTGAAAGGTGTTTCTTCTATTGACTCTCATGGGGTCATGTGATATACCCACAGCACATTAGGCTATTCGTCTATCCAAAGCTCATTTGCTTTTTCGAATCACATTTTTAAATCCTACAATGTCATATGGTTTGTTACTTTTGCCTGCCCATTCGATTGAGGATGAACAATGGAGGTAAGTCTGTGGTCTGTGATAATATATACAGAAAGCTTTGAATTCGTGGTTATCGATTGTCA
>NW_019254078.1:0-1197 GCF_002742605.1 Olea europaea var. sylvestris
GATTTTGTCATTTGGCCCGACGGTGTCGAAATGGGCTGAAATTTGGCAGGTTGATTGGAAACGGCCGCAAAATTGGACTTGGGGCACAGACCCGGGATCACGAGATTTTAGCGAAATTCCTTCATTTGGGCCTCCAAATAATTAATTTCTTGATTAATTATGTCAGGTTGAAGAAGTGTTGGACAGAAAATTTACAAAGGAAAACCGCAACAGGGGCAATTTTGTCATTTTTCACGACGGTGTCGAAATGGGCTGAAAATTGGCTGGTTGTTTGGAAACGGCACCCAAAATGGGACTCGGGGCACAGACCCGGGATCACGGGATTTTGGCCAAATTCTTTCGTTTGGGCCTCCGAATAGTTAATTTCCTTATTAATTATGTCAGGTTGAAGAAGTGTTGGACAGAAAATTAACAAAGCAAAACCACACCAGGGGCAATTTTGTCATTTTTCACGACGGTGTCGAAATGGGCTGAAAATTGGCTGGTTGTTTGGAAACGGCACCCAAAATGGGACTCGGGGCACAGACCCGGGATCACGGGATTTTGGCCAAATTCTTTCGTTTGGGCCTCTGAATAATTAATTTCCTTATTAATTATGTTAGGTTGAAGAAGTGTTGGACAGAAAATTAGCAAAGATAAACCGCACCAGGGGCGATTTTGTCATTTGGCACGACAGTGTTGGAATGGGCCAAAATTTAGCAGGTTGATTGGAAACAGCCCGCGAAATTGGACTCGGGGAACAGCCCTGGGATCACGGGATTTTAGCGCAATTCCTTCATTTGGGCCTCCGTATAATTAATTTCCTTATTAATTATGTCAGGTTGAAGAAGTGTTGGACAGAAAATTAACGAAGCAAAACCGCACCATGGGTAATTTTGTCATTTTTCACGACGGTCTCGGAATGGGCCGAAATTTGGCAAGATGATTGGAAACGGCCCGCGAAATTGGACTCGGGGCACAGACCCGAGATAACTGGATTTTAGCCAAATTCCTTCTTCTGGGACTCCTAATAATTAATTTCCTTATTAATTATATCAGGTTGAAGACGTGCTGGACAAAAAATTAATAAAGCAAAATCGCACTAGGGGCAATTTTGTCATTTGACGTGACGGGCCGGAATGGGCCGAAATTTGGCAAGTTTATTGGAAGCGGCTTGTCGAATTGGACTCGTGGCAAAGACTCGAGATTGCGGAATTT
>NW_019254079.1:0-1197 GCF_002742605.1 Olea europaea var. sylvestris
GGGAAATTTCGTCATTTTTCGGGACGGTGTCGGAATTGGCCAAAATTTGACTGATTGATCGGAAACAAAAATCGCGCCGGGGGCAATTTCGTAATTTTTCGCGACGGGGTCGAAATGGGCCAAAATTTGACTGATTGATCGGAAACAAAAATCGCGCCGGGGGTAATTTCGTCATTTTTCACGACGGTGTCGGAATGGGCTCAAATTTAACTGATTGATCGGAAACAAATATCGCGCCGGGGGAAATTTCGTCATTTTTCGCGCCGGTGTCGGAATGGGCTCAAATTTAACTGATTGATCGGAAACAAATATCGCGCCGGGGGAAATTTCGTCATTTTTCGCGACGGTGTCGGAATGGGCTAAAATTTGACTGATTGATCGGAAACAAATATCGCGCCGGGGGAAATTTCGTCATTTTTCGAGACGGGGTCGAAATGGGCCAAAATTTGACTGATTGATCTGAAGCAAAAATCGCGCCGGGGGTAATTTCGTCATTTTTCACGACGGTGTCGGAATGGGCTAAAATTTGACTTATTGATCGGGAAAAAAAATCGCGTCGGGACAATTTCGTCATTTTTCGCGACGATGTCTGAATCGGCTAAAATTTGACTGATTGATCGGAAAAAAAATCGCGCCGAGGGAAATTTCGTCATTTTTCGCGACGGTGTCTGAATGGGCAAAAATTTGATTGATTGACCGAGAACAAAAATCGCGCCGGGGGCAATTTCGTCATTTTTCGCAACGGTGTCGGAATTGGCCAAAATTTGACCAATTGATCAGAAACAAAAATCGCCCCGATGGCAATTTCGTCATTTTTCGCGACGGTGTCGGAATGGGCCAAAATTTGACCGATTGATCGGAAACAAAAATCGCGCCGGGGGGAATTTCGTCATTTTTCGCGACGGTGTCTGAATGGGCTGAAATTTGACTGATTGATCGGAAAGAAAAATCGCACTGGGGGCAATTTGGTCATTTTTCGCGACGGTGTCTCAATGGGCTAAAATTTGACTGATTGATCTGAAACAAAATTCGCGCCGAGGGAAATTTCGTCATTTTTCGCGACGGTGTCGGGATGGGCTAAAATTTGATTGATTGATCGAGAACGAAAATCGCACCGGGGGCAATTTCGTCATTTTTCGCGACGGTGTCGGAATGGGCCAAAATTTGACTGATTGATCGGAAATAAAAATCGCGCCG
>NW_019254080.1:0-1197 GCF_002742605.1 Olea europaea var. sylvestris
CCACACTTTTCTATTGGCAAAACTTTTGCAGGTGGGGCTTGTGGCTATGGAAATTTGTACAGCCAGGGTTATGGTACAAACACTGCAGCTTTAAGCACAGCTCTGTTCAACAGCGGGTTGAGCTGTGGGTCTTGTTTTGAGATTAGGTGTGTTAATGAGAGGCAATGGTGCCTGCCTGGTTCCATTGTGGTCACCGCCACCAATTTCTGTCCACCAAATAATGCACTCCCAAACAATGCAGGAGGTTGGTGCAACCCTCCACAGCACCACTTCGACCTCTCTCAGCCTGTTTTTCAACACATTGCACAATACAGAGCTGGAATTGTCCCAGTTGCTTACAGAAGGTATGATTAATTACCGTCTTTTTTGCATTAAATTTCGTATAAGACGTCGTGAATTCAAGTCTTGTCGATATTTGTTAGGAAGATTGCATGTTATTTTTACTGCACCCACATGCTAAAGTTTGTTTCAACATTTATTCTTGTGGTCCTTGGTTCATAAATGAATATTTACTGATGGGAGTATTTCTATTGGCACAATAATTGATGGCAACTGTTTTGGTGCTAGATTGGTCCACATTTGAAGTATGTTACTAATTGTTACTTTAATTTGTAGGGTACCCTGCAGAAGAAGGGGAGGCATAAGGTTCACCATTAATGGCCACTCGTACTTCAACTTAGTACTCATAACCAATGTCGGTGGAGCCGGTGATGTGCATGCAGTGTCGATAAAGGGTTCGAGAACCGGTTGGCAGCCTATGTCGAGAAACTGGGGCCAAAACTGGCAGAGCAACAGCTATCTCAACGGTCAAAGCCTCTCGTTTAAGGTCACCGCCAGCGACGGCCGTACAATGGTTTCTAACAATGTTGCTCCGGCAAGCTGGTCATTTGGTCAGACCTTTGCCGGCAGCCAATTCCGGTGAAAGGTCGCCTGAAACCTTGCAGTTAATGATGTTTTGATAGTAGTCTTATAGTTTCTTATGTTAGGTGGAATTTACCTTGTCATTAGTGGGTGTTTAGGGTCTAGAGGAGGGCTAATTTTAATATGGCCTCCCTTTTATTGTGGGTTTTTAAAGGGCACCCGATTTATAGGGGTTCTTTGTGTTGTCGAGGATTGTTTTCTTGGCTATTTTTGTCCATTCTGTTGAGGCAAAAATTGGCAGAGGTGGACTGGTTACACCCGCCTTTTAATTAAGGA
>NW_019254081.1:0-1197 GCF_002742605.1 Olea europaea var. sylvestris
GCGATTTTTGTTTCCCATCAATCAGTCAAATTTTAGCCGATTTCGACACCGTCGCGAAAAATGACGAAATTGCCCCCGGCGCATTTTTTGTTTCCATCAATCAGTCAAACTTTAGCAGATTCCGACACCGTCACAAAAAATAACGAAATTGCCCCTGCACGATTTTTGTTTCCCATCAATAAGTCAAATTTTAGCCGATTTCGACACCGTCGCGAAAAATAACGAAATTACCCCCGGCGCAATTTTTGTTGCCGATCAATCTGTCAAATTTGAGCCAATTTCGACACCATCGCGAAAAATTGCGAAATCGCCCACGGCGCGATTTTTGTTTCCCATCAATCAGTCAAATTTTATCTGATTTCGACACCGTCACGAAAATTGACGAAATTGCCCCTGCGCGATTTTAGTTTCCCATCAATCAGTCAAATTTTAGCCGATTTCGACACCGTCGCGAAAAATGAAGAAATTGCCCCTGGCGCGATTTTTGTTTCCCATCAATCAGTCAAATTTTAGCCGATTCCGACATCGTCACGAAAAATGACAAAATCGCCCCGGTGCGATTTTTGTTTCACATCCATTAGTCAAATTTTAGCCGATTTCCACACCGTCGCGAAAAATGAAGAAATTGCCCCCGCGCGCGATTTTTGTTTCCCATCAATCAGTCAAATTTTAGCCGATTCCGACACCGTCGCGAAAATGACGAAATTGCCCCCCGCGTGAGTTTTATTTCCCATCAAGCAGTCAAATTTTAGCCGATTCCGAAACCGTCTCGAAAAATGACGAAATCGCCCCTGGGCGATTTTAGTTTCCCATCAATCAGTCAAATTTTATCCGATTTCGACACCGTCGCGAAAAATGATGAAATGGCCCCCGGCGCGATTTTTGTTTCCCATCAATCAGTCAAATTTTTGCCGATTCCGACACCGTCGCGAAAATGATGAAATTGCCCCCGGCGTGATTTTTTTTCCCATCAATCAGTCAAATTTTAGCCGATTCCGACAGTGTCACGAAAAATGACGAAATAGCCCCTGCGCGATTTTTGTTTCCCATCCATCAGTCAAATTTTAGCCGATTTCCACACCGTCGCAAAAAATGACGAAATTGTCCCCGACGTGATTTTTGTTTCCCATCAATCAGTCAAATTTTAGCCGATTCCGACACCGTCACGAAAAATGACGAAATTCGCCCCGGCCCAAT
>NW_019254082.1:0-1197 GCF_002742605.1 Olea europaea var. sylvestris
GTCATAATTGAATTCCTAGGACATAGAACTCATTTAACTAAGTTGAATTTGTATAGAGATATGAAATTTAATTAGTTGAATAGACTCAATGAGAACTCAAGAGGGGTAAATTGAATACAATAGGAGAATTCGACTGAGCACTACATTAGAATTGAGTTTTAATTTGAGATGTAAAGGTAATCAATTGGTGAAGTTATTCTGCCCTAATATCCATTCATTATTTGATTCTCCAATAAATCGTGTGAACATCCATTTATTTTCTAGAATTTAGATTAAAACTCAGAATTTACAACTTTTAATTTGTTTTAGTCAAATAATAGTTAAAGAAAAATTGAATTAAGTGCTAGAAAATAGTCCTTGTGGGATTGAGTACATCACTGCACTTCCATTTGACACCTATCGTAATGATAAACGGCTCGTCTCGTCGTGACCTTCTCTTGAATTCTCACCTTCCTCGTTGGGGCTTCGCGCACTGAGAAAACACTCTAGCGACGAGAAAGCGGCCTAGGGTTAGGGAAATCTAGTTCACTGAATTGCCTTATTTCGAGAGTAGAAAGAAGAGATGTTACCTTAGGTCTAAGTTATGGTGTTAACTTCAGTAGTGGGGAAATGAGTCTTTAGCTAGAATTACCAGCTTAATTGGCACACCCCCTTTTCTCTGACAAGATGAGAGATATTTACGACCAAGAAGTACTGGATTCTCTTTCGAATAGGCCCTAAAAGAAGAAGGAAGGATGGAATGCCAACAGGCGTCTATTATTGAATTCACCCGACCCGATAGTACCCATTTTGGGAACGTCCAGTAATCCGCACTCTTAGGTCTACTATTACTTGTTACGAGTCGTACACTTGCGAAACTAAAATTTTACAACAAGTTTTTGGCGTCATTTCAGGAGACTATTTCTTCTAGTCTTAATTAATTTTTATTTTAACTGTTATTTGATTTGTTTATTTTTTTTATTTACAGAAAATTGTGTCCATTGTATGCTCCGTGCTCAAGGCGACGATTTTGAACCGTTTGATTTGGAGATAGAATGTACCTTCAGACGAAGACGCAAAGAACACAAACAAAAATATCAACATCAAATGGCTGACAATCAACAAATTCATATCTCTATTCAGCCGATTGGACAAATGGCCACAAGAGTGGTGGCACCACTGGAACAGCAGCATGAGCGAGGGAAAATAAATGAAGGT
>NW_019254083.1:0-1197 GCF_002742605.1 Olea europaea var. sylvestris
TTTCATGTTAAATCATCGAGAAATATAAGAATTAAAGCGGAAGTATACCTGAATCTGACATGGTTAATGCAATATGGATTTCGAGGTATGATCTTCCAAATCTACACGCAGTCTCATTTTCCTCTCTGTGATGGGATGCAGTAGAGACTGAATAATTCGTTTCATTGCGTGTGATCTGGGGACCATAACCTTTTTATATGGGAATGCCCTTTGACCTAATTCGGCCCATCATAGAATTAGGACTTGGCCCGGGTCTCTACACATATGTAAACCCATACTTTAATTGGATACATTAAAATCCAAAATCGAAACCTTATTAGATCAATTTAAACCGGCTCAACCGAATTCGATAGTCTATAATTTAACACACAATTATTCACACATACAAGCCCATCTTTAATTAAAAAATCCTTACACGCGCGTCTATTCATGGTATTTTGAAAAGGTAGAAACTAAATAGAAACTAACTGGCAGCAAACGTAAGTAGCCAAAATCATAAAATATTCAAGTTTCAGGAGTAGTAAAGAATCATTATTATTAATGTAAATTCCAGCAATGCAATTTTTTCTTTTGATGGATCAGAGAATATTTTCTTCCAGCATGGGTGCAAAAGAATTCCTCGATACACCCTTTTATTCCTGCGATCACCACCCAAGGTTTAACAACAAAGAGAATCAGAATTTACACAATAGTTCGCTGTTTTCACAGAAACATCATTCTAAGAATCTTATTTGGTTGTGGTCTGGTGTTTGTAATGCCGGTGAAAGCTCGAAGAAGCATGCATTTCTTCAAACTGCAAGAGCAAAGCTTTTCTAAAAGTTTAATTTGTGCTTTTGCTCGCTTTTAGTTTACTCTTGTTGGAGAAGTAGAAATAATTGAAAATTTGATGTGAGAATGATTATTTTTATTTGGTCAATCAGTGTTTTTAACAATAGTATGGATTCACTACTCGATATATCTACAAAATAACAAACGGGGTCAATAAAATAATAAAAATATGTTTACAGTCGCATATAATGTTAGACTAATGAAATTTATCTTTTGTCATTTTCTGCTCCACTTCATTTAAGTATCTATATATCTATTCTGCAGATCAAATGTCCCCTATGTCTGGTGCAAAAAAAAACTCAGGAATACCACAAATATCTAAATTCTCGAAAGGTGCTTCAAGTGCTTTTCGAGATTTTCTTTTGGCAT
>NW_019254084.1:0-1197 GCF_002742605.1 Olea europaea var. sylvestris
AGCAAATAGTTCGAGAAATTTTCCTGGTCAACTGATGGTGTTTTAGAAGGTTTCTGTTCAGATGAACCTCAGTTGCACATTTATGAAATGTTAGGGGCCATCGCTATCATAAAATGAAGTTTAGGATAAAATTTATAAAAAAATGAAAAAGTTAAGGACCGCTACTACAATTTTTCCTAATATAAAAAGACATCATTACAATCAATATCTTTTTAGCAATTGTATACACATGTAAAAATGCTGGGGTGGAGAAAACTTTGGCGCATGGTTTATATTGGAATAATGTTATTTACAGTTACTCACTATCACAGTCATCGCATGTGGCATACATGCGATAGTTAGTGATTTGATATACAAGGCAAAAAACTATCACATTAATACATTAAATCACAAACTGCCATATTGAATGTCACGTGGTGCGACTGTCGTAGTAAGCGACTATGAATAGCATTATTCTTTAAATTGCATTGACATCTTAATTTTTTGAATAGAGTTTCAACTTATTGAAACTAAAATAGTGCATGAACAAACAACGACTTGCAACACATGTAGAAATTGAAGAAATTATAAAGAGATAAATTAAGTGGCGAATACGATTTCAAATCTCTTTGAAAAAGATTTTGCCCCTTAAACTGATGTTAACATGCTCAAATGGACATGTGTCTTTTAAGATATAACTCTTTTTGACTAATGATGCTTGCTAAAATATCAAACACAAAAACTCGAATATAATTTAAAATTTATTTTGACATAATCTGGAGAAAGAAGTAATTAGAAGTGATTTACTTAGAATTGATATGGAGTTAGTAAAATGGGATTAAGCGTGTCTAATTTATAGATTCAAAACATCTTTTTCAATGGTCCCATTTTTTAAATTTAAATTCATTTTAACCATTAAATTGCACTATTTCTGATTGAAACATGATTGATGGTCTAGATTCCATAATATCTAAAGGCCATGACTCTTTATTATACATCTATTGCACTTGAAGAGTCAATCAATCGTCGTACATATTGGAGACGTATTTAAATTTACACATTTTAATTGTTATATACCCATAAATTTCAACAATTAACAACAAAGCACGTTTATCAACGTTCAAACAATGATTTTGAAATATACAACAATTTTGAAATAAAAGTTAACCAAATATATCCCTATGTGATTATTCCAGTACCTCATTCTTTTTTTTTTTT
>NW_019254085.1:0-1197 GCF_002742605.1 Olea europaea var. sylvestris
CAAGCAATTTGCCGAAAACGATCAAACCCGAAGTTATCATGAAATCGAAAACCACTTTTCATTAGCTCGATTCCAATCGAATTAGAATGGTAGTTTTTTGAAAACGATCAAAGCCGAAGTTATCATGAAATTGAAAGCCATTTTTCATTGGCTCGATTCCAATAGACTAGCATTTCGTCGAACCGAATTTATCATGAAATCAAAAACCACTTTTCATTGGCTCGATTCCAATTGAATTAGACTAGCAATTCACCAAAAATGATCCAACCCGATGTTATCATTAAATCGAAAATAACTTTTCATTGGCTCGATTCCAATCAAATTAGATTAGTATTTCGCCAAAAATAAACAAACCTGAAGTTATCATGAAATCAAAAACTACTTTCCATTGGCTCGATTCCAATCAAATTAGACTAGCATTTCGTCAAAAACGAACAAACCCAAAGTTATCATGAAATCAAAAACCACTTTTCAATGGCTCGATTCCAATCGAATTAGACAAGCGATTTTCCGAAAACAATCAAACCTGAAGTTATCATGAAATCGAAAACCACTTTTCATTGGCTCGATTCCAATCGAATTAGAATGGTAGTTTTTTGAAAATGATCATACCCTAATTTATCATGAAATCGATATCCACTTTTCATTGGTTCGATTCCAATAGACTAGCTATTCATCGAAAATGATCGAACCCGATTTTATCATGAAATCAAAAACCACTTTTCATTGGCTCGATTCCAATCGGATTAGACTTGCAATTCGCCATAAATGAACAAACTCGAAGTTATCATGAAATCAAAAGCCACTTGTCATTAGCACGATTCCAATCGAATTTGACTAGCAATTCGCCAAAAATGATCAAACTCGATGTTATCATTAAATCAAAAACAACTTTTCATTGGCTCGATTCCTATCGAATTAGACTAGCAATTAGCCAAAAACGATCAAACCCGAAGTTATCATAAAATCAAAAACCAGTTTTCCTTGGCTCCATTCCTGTCGAATTAGATTAGCAATTTGCCAAAAATGAACAAACCCGCAGTTATCATGAAATCAAAAACCACTTTTCATTGGCTCGATTCCAATCGAATTAGTCTAGCAATTAGCCAAAAAGGATTAAACCCGAAGTTATCATGAAATCAAAATCCACTTTTCATTGGCTCCATTCCAATCGAATTAGACTAGCATTTCGCCAAA
>NW_019254086.1:0-40704 GCF_002742605.1 Olea europaea var. sylvestris
AGACTAGCAATTAACAAAAAATGATCAAACCCGAAGTTATCATGAAATCAAAAACCACTTTTCATTTGCTCGATTCCAATCGACTTAGACTTGCAATTCGCCAAGACGAACAAATCGGAAGCTATCACGAAATCAAAAACCACTTATCATTGGTTCTATTCCAATCGAATTAGACTTGCAATTCGCAAAAAATGAACAAACCCGAAGTTATCATGAAATCGAAAACCACTTTTCATTGCCTCGATTCTAATCGAATTAGACTAGCATTTCGTAAAAAACAAACAAACCCGAAGTTATCATGAAATTAAAAACTACTTTCCATTGGCTCGATTCCAATCGAATTAGACTAGCATGTCGCCAAAAATGAACAAACCCGAAGTTATCATGAAATCGAAAACCACCTTTCATTGGTTCGATTCCAATCGAATTGACTTGCAATTTGCCAAAGAAGAACAAACCCGAAGTTATCATGAAATCAAAAACCACTTTTCATTGGCTCCATTCCAATCAAATTAGAGTAGCAATTCGCAAAAAATGAACAAACCCGAAGTTATCATGAAATTGAAAACCATTTTTCATAGGCTCGATTCCAACCGAGTTAGACTTGTAATTTGCCGAAAACGAACAAACCTAAAGTTATCTTGAAATCGAAAACCACCTTTCATTGGCTCGATTCCAATCGAATTTGACTAGCAATTCGCAAAAAAATGGACAAGCCCGAAGTTATCATGAAACCGAAAACCACTTTTCATTGCCTCGATTCTAATCGAATTAGACTAGCATTTCGCAAAAAACAAACAAACTCGAACTTATCATGAAATCAAAAACTACTTTCCATTGGCTCGATTCCAATCGAATTAGACTGGCATTTCGCCAAAATTGAACAAACCCGAAGTTATAATGAAATCAAAAATCATTTTTCATTGGCTCGATTGCAATGGAGATAAACTAGTAATTTTTCGAAAACGATCAGGCCCGAAGTTATCATGAAATCGAAAATCACTTTTCATTGGCTCGATTCCAATCGAATTAGACTAGCAATTCGCCAAAAAAGAACAAGCCCGTAGTTATCATGAAATCGAAAGCCACTTTTCATTTGCTCCATTCCAATCGAATTAGACTAACAACTCGCCAATAATGAACAAACTCGAAGTTATCATGAAATCAAAAACCAATTTTCATTGGCTCGATTAAAATTGAATTAGACTAGCAATTAGCTGAAAAGGATCAAACCCGAAGTTATCATGAAATCAAAAACCACTTTTCATTAGCTCCATTCTAATCGAATTAGACTAGCAATTCGCCAAAAACGAACAAACCCAAAGTCATCATGAAATCAAAAACCATTTTTCATAGGCTCGATTCCAATCGAATTAGACATGCAATTTGCCGTAAACGATCTAACTTGAAGTTATCATGAAATCACTTTTCGTTGGCTCCATTCCAATCGAATTAGACTAGCAATTCGCCGAAAACGAACAAACCCGAAGTTATCATGAAATCGAAAACCACTTTTCATAGGCTCGATTCCAGTCGAATTGGACTTGCAATTTGTCGAAAATGAACAAACCTGAAGTTATCATGAAATCGAAAACCACTTTTCGTTGGCTCGATTTCAATCGAATTAGACTAGCAATTCGCCAAAGACAAACAAACCCGAAGTTATCATGAAATAAAAAACCACTTTTCATTTGCCAAAAACGAACAAACCCGAAGTTATCATGAAATCAAAAACTACTTTCCATTGGCTCGATTCCAATAGAATTAGACTGGCATTTCACCAAAAATGAACAAACACGAAGTTATCATGAAATCAAAAACCATTTTTCATTGGCTCGATTCCAATAGAATTAGACTAGCAATTTTTCGAAAATGATCAAACCCGAAGTTATCATGAAATCGAAAACCATTTTTCATTGCCTTCATTCTAATCGAATTAGACTAGCATTTCGCAAAAAACAAACAAGCCCGAAGTTATCATGAAATCAAAAACTACTTTCCATTCGCTCGATTCCAATCGAATTAGACTAGCATTTCACCACAAATGAACAAACCCGAAGTTATCATAAAATCAAAAACCACTTTTCATTGGCTCGATTCCAATCGAATTAGACTAGCAATTTTTTCAAAAATGATCAAACCCGAAGTTATCATGAAATCGAAAACCACTTTTCATTGACTCGATTCCAATCGAATTAGACTAGCAATTCGTTGAAAGTGATCAAACCCGAAGTTATCATGAAATCATAAACAACTTGTCATTGGCTCAATTCCAATCGAATTAGACTATCAATCCGCTAAAAACGAACAAACCGTAGTTATCATGAAATTGAAAACCACTTTTCATTGGCTCCATTCTAATCAAATTAGACTGCCCACTCGCCAAAATCGAACAAACCCAAAGTTATCATGAAATCAAAAACCACTTTTCATTGGCTCGATTCCAATCGAATTAGACAAGAAATTAGCTGAGAACGATCAAACCTGAAGTTATCATGAAATCAAAAACCACTTTTCATTGGCTCCATTTCAGTCGAATTAGACTGGCTAATCGCCAAAAACGAACAAACCCGAAGTTATCATGAAATCGAAAACCACTTTTCATTGGCTCGATTCGAATCGAATTAGACTAGCAATTCGTCGAAAATGAACAAACCCGAAGTTATCATGAAATCGGAAACCACTTTTCATTAGCTCGATTCCAATCGAATTAGACTTGTAATTCGACAAGGACGAACAAACCCGAAGTTATAATGAAATCAAAAACTACTTTTCATTGGCTCCATTCCAATCGAATTAGACTTGCAATTTGCCGAAAACGAACGAACCCAAAGTTATCATGAAATCGACAACAACTTTTCATTGGCTCGATTCCGATCGAATTAGACTAGCAATTCGCAAAAAATGATCAAACCCGAAGTTATCATGAAATCAAAAACCACTTTTTATTGGCTCGATTCCAATCGAATTAGACTTGCAATTCGCCAAAGATGAACAAAACCAAAGTTATTATGAAATCAAAAACCACTTTTCATTGGCTCCATTCCAATCGAATTAGACTTGAAATTCACCAAAAACGAACAAACCCGAAGTTATCATGAAATCGAAAACCAATTTTCTTATGCTCGATTGCATTCGAATTAGGCTTGCAATTTTTCGAAAATGAACAAACCCGAAGTTATCATGAAATCGAAAACCAATTTTCTTATGCTCCATTCCAATTGAATTAGACATGCAATTTGTAGAAAACGAACAAACCCGAAGTTATCATGAAATCAAAAACCACTTTTCATTGGCTCGATTCCAAACGAATTAGACTAGCAATTCGCAGAAAATGAACAAACCCATAGTTATCATGAAATCAAAAACCTGTTTTCATTGCCTCGATTCTAATCGAATTAGGATAGCTTTTCACAAAAAATGATCAAACCCGAAGTTATAATGAAATCAAAAACTACTTTCCATTGGCTAAATTCCAATCGAATTAGACTAGCAATTCGCCAAAAACAAACAAACCCGTAGTTATCATGAAATTGAAAACCACTTTTCATTCGCTCCATTCCAATGGAATTAGACTAACAATTTGCCAAACACGAAAAAACCCAAAGTTATCATAAAATCAAAAATCACTTTTCATTGGCTCCATTCCAATCGAATTAGACTAGCAATTCACCAAAAACGAACAAAGCCGAAGTTATCATGAAATTGAAAACCACTTTTCATTGGTTCGATTCCAATCCAATTAGACTTGCAATTCGCCAAAGACAAACAAACCCGAAGTTATCATAAAATCAAAAAGTACTTTTCATTAGCTCCATTCTAATCGAATTAGACTAGCAATTCGCCAAAAAAGAACAAACCCGAAGTTATCATGAAATCGAAATCCACTTCTCATAGGCTCGATTCCAATCGAATTAGACTTGTAATTTGACGAAAACGAACAAACCCGAAGTTGTCATGACATCGAAAACCAATTTTCATTGGCTCGATTCCGATCGAATTAGACTAGCAATTCGCAAAAAATGATCAAACCCGAAGTTATCATGAAATCAAAAACCACTTTTCATTTGCTCGATTCCAACCGAATTAGACATGCAATTCGCCAAAGATGAACAAATTAGAAGCTATCATGAAATCAAAATCCACTTATCATTGGCTCCATTCCAATCGAATAAGACTAGCAATTTGCAAAAAATGAACAAACCCGAAGTTATCATGAAATCGAAAATCACTTTTCATTGCCTCGATTCTAATCGAATTAGACTAGCATTTCGCAAAAAACAAACAAACCCGAAGTTATCATGAAATCAAAAACCACTTTTCATTGGCTCGATTCCAATCGAATTAGACTAGCAATTTTTTGAAAGTGATCAAACTTGAAGTTATCATGAAATCAAAAACCACTTTTCATTGGCTCGATTCCAATCGAATTAGACTAGCAATTCGTCGAAAATGATCGAACTCGAAGTTATCATGAAATCATAAACAACTCTTCATTGGCTCAATTCCAATCGACTTAGGCTACCGATTCGCCAAAAACGAACAAACCCGTAGTTATCATGAAATCGAAAACCACTTTTCGTTGGCTCCATTCCAATCGAATTAGAGTAACAATTCACCAAAAATGAACAAACCCGAAGTTATCATGAAATCAAAAACCACTTTTCCTGCTCGATTCCAATCGAATTAGACTAGCAATTAGCCAAAAACGATCAAACCTGAAGTTATTATGAAATCAAAAACCACTTTTTATTGGCTCCATTTCAATCGAATTAGACTAGCAATCCATTCCAATCGAATTAGACTAGCAATTAGGCGAAAATGATCAAACCCGAAGTTATCATGAAATCAAAAACCACTTTTCATTGGCTCCATTCCAATCATATTAGACTAGTAATTCGTCGAAAATGATCAAACCCGAAGCTATCATTAAATCAAAAACTACTATTCATTGGCTCGATTCCAATTGAATTAGACTTGCAATTTACGAAAAATGAATAAACCCGAAGTTATCATGAAATCAAAAACTACTTTCCGTTGACTCGATTCCAATCGAATTAGACTAGCATTTCACCAAACAATGAACAAATTTGAAGCTATCATGAAATCAAAACCACTATTCATTGGCTTGATTCAAATCGAATTAGACTAGCAATTTGTCGAAAGCAATCAAACCCGAAGTTATCATGAAATCAAAAACCACTTTTCATTGGCTTGATTCCAATCGAATTGGACTAGCAATTAGCCGAAAAAGATCAAACCTGAAGTTATCATGAAATCAAAATCCACGATTCATTGGCTCCATTCCAATCAAATTAGACTACCAATTCGCCGAAAATGATCAAACCCGAAGTTATAATTAAACCAAAAACTACTTTTCATTGGCTCGATTCCAATTGACTTAGACTAGCAATTCGCCAAGAGCGAACAAACTCGAAGCTATCATGAAATCAAAAACTACTTTCCATTGGCATGATTTCAATCGAATTAGACGACCAAGAGCGAACAAACTCGAAGCTATCATGAAATCAAAAACTACTTTCCATTGGCATGATTTCAATCGAATTAGACTAGCATTTCGTCAAACAACGAACAAACCCGAAGTTATCCTGAAATCAAAAACCACTATTCATTCGCTCGATTCCAATCGAATTAGACTAGCAATTTGTCGAAAACAATCAAACCCGAATTTATCATGAAATCAAAAACCACTTTTCATTGGCTTGATTCCAATCGAATTGGACTAGCAATTAGCCGAAAATGATCAAACCCGAAGTTATCATGAAATCAAAATCCACTATTCGTTGGCTCCATTCCAATCAAATTAGACTAGCAATTCGCCAAAAATGATCAAACCCGAAGTTATAATTAAATAAAAAACGATTTTTCATTTGCTCGATTCCAATTGAATTAGACTAGCAATTCGCCAAGAGCGAACAAACCCGAAGTTATCATGAAATCAAAAACTACTTTCCATTGGCTCGATTTCAATCGAATTAGACTAGCATTTCGCCAAAAATGACCAAGCCTGAAGTTATCATGAAATCAAAAATCACTTTTCATTGGCTCAATTCCAATCGAATTAGATTTGCAATTTGTCGAAAACGATCAGACCCGAAGTCATTATGAAATCAAAAACCACTTTTCATTGGCTCCATTTCAATCGAATTAGACTAGCAATTCGCCAAAAATGATCAAACCTGATGTTATCATGAAATCGAAAAAACTTTTCATTGGCTCGATTCTAATCAAATTAGACTATCATTAGCCGAAAACTATCAAACCCTAAGTTATCATGAAATCAAAAACCACTTTTCATTGGCTCGATTCCAATCTAATTAGAGTAGCAATTCGCCGAAAATTAAGAAACCTAAAGTTATCATGAAATCAAAAACCACTTTTCATTGGCTCCATTCCAATCGAATTAGACTAGTAATTCGCCAAAAACAAACAAACCCGAAGTTATCAAGAAATCAAAATCCACTTTTCATTGGCTCGAATCCAATCGAATTAGACTAGCAATTAGCTAAAAACGATCAAACCTGAAGTTATCATGAAATCAAAAACCAGTTTCCTTGGCTCGATTCCAATCGAATTAGAGTACCAATTCGTCGAAAATGAAGAAACCTAGAGTTATCATGAAATCAAAAACCACTTTTCATTGGCTCCATTCCAATCGAATTAGACTAGCAATTCGCCAAAAACACACAAACCCGTCAAAATCCACTTTTCATTGTCTCGAATCCAATCGAATTAGACTAGCAATTAGCCGAAAACGATCAAACCTGAAGTTATCATTAAATCAAAAACCACTTTCTTTGGCTCCATTCCAATCGAATTGGACTAGCAATTCGCCAAAAATGAACAAACCCGAGGTTATCATGAAATAAAAAACCACTTTTCATTGGCTCGATTCCGATCGAAAAAGACTAGCAATTAACCGAAAACGATCAAACCCGAAGTTATCATGAAATCAAAAACCACTTTTCATTGGCTCAATTCCAATCGAATTAGACTAGCAATTCGTCGAAAATGATCAAACCCGAAGTAATAATGAAATTAAAAACTACTTTTCATTGGCTCGATTCCAATTGAATTAGACTAGCAATTCGTGAAAAACGAACAAACCCGAAATTATCATGAAATCAAAAACTACTTTCCATTGGCTCGATTCCAATCGAATTAGACAAGCATTTCGCCAAAAATGAACAAACTCGAAGTTATCATGAAATCAAAAACCTCTTTTCATTGGCTCGAATCCAATCGAATTAGACTAGCAATTTGCCAAAAATGATCAAACCCGAAGTTATCATGAAATCGAAAGCCACTTTTCATTGGCTCGATTCCAATCTAATTAGACTAGCAATTCGCCGAAAACGATCAAAATCGAAGTTATCATGAAATCAAAAACCACTTTTCATTGGCTCGATTCCAATAGAATTAGACTAGTAATTAGGCGAAAATGAACAAACCCGAAGTTATCATGAAATCAAAAACCACTTTTCATTGGCTCCATTCCAATCGAATTAGACTAGCAATACGCCAAAAATGATCAAACCCGAAGTTATAATGAAATTAAAAACTACTTTTCATTGGCTCGATTCCAATTGAATTAGACTAGCAAGTTGTGAAAAACGAACATACTCGAAGTTATCATGAAATAAAAAAAACTACTTTTCATTGGCTCAATTCCAATCAAATTAGACAAGCAAATTGCGAAAAACGTACAAACCCGAAGTTATCATGAAATCGAAAACCACCTTCATTGGCTTGATTCCAATCGAATTAAACTAGCACATCGCCAAAAACGAACAAACCCGAAATTATCATGAAATCTAAAACTACTTTTCATTGGCTCGATTCCAATCGAATTAGACTATCATTTCACAAAAAATGGACAAACCCGAAATTATCATGATATCGAAAACCACTTTTCATAGGCTCGATTCCAAACGACTTAGACTAGCAAGTTTTCGAAAACGATCAAACCCGAAGTTCTCATTAAATCAAAAACCACTTTTCATTGTCTCGATTCCATTCGATTGACAAGCAATTTGCAAAGATGAACAAACCCGATGTTATCATGAAATCAAAAACCACTTTTCATTAGCTCGATTCCAATCGAATTATACTAGCAATTTCCGTAAATGATCAAATCCGAAGTTACCAAAAATTCAAAAACCACTTTTCATTGGCTCGATTCCAATCGAATTAGACATGCAATTCTCCGAAAATAATCAAACCTAAAGTTATCATGAAATCAAAAACCAAAACTTTTCATTGGCCCGATTCCAATCGAATTAGACTAGCATTTCGCCAAAAACGAACAAACCCAAAGTTATCATGAAATCGAAAATGACTTTTCATTGGCTCGATTACAATCGAATTAGATAAGCAATTTGCCAAAGACGAACAAACCCGATGTCATCATGAAATCCAAAACCACTTTTCATTGGCTCGATTCCAATCGAATTAGACTAGCAATTTGCCTAAGATGAACAAACTTGATGATATCATGAAATCAAAAGCCACGTTTCATTGGCTCGATTCTAATCGAATAAGACTAGCAATTTGCCAAAAATGAACAAACCCGAAGTTACCATGAAATCAAAACAACTTTTCATTGGCTCGATTCCAATCGAATTAGACTAGCAATTTGCCGAAAACAATCAAACCCGAACTTATCATTAAATCAAAAATCGCTTTTCATTGGCTCGATTCCAATCGAATTAAACTAGCAATTCGTCGAAAATGAACAAACCCAAAGTTATCATGAAATCAAAAACCACTTTTCATTGGCTCGATTCTAATCGAATTAGACTGGCATTTCGCCAAAAACGAACAAACCCGAAGTTATCGTGAAATCAAAAACAACTTTTCATTGGCTCGAATCCAATTGAATTAGACTAGCAATTTGCCAAAACGATCAAACCCAAAAATTATCTTGAAATCAAAAACCACTTTTCATTGGCTCGATTCCGATAGAGTTAGACTAGCAATTTTTCGAAAACGATCAAACCCGAAGTTATCAAGAAATCGAAATCCAATTTTCATTGGCTCGTTTCCAATCGAATTAGACTTGCAATTCCTCGAAAATGATCAAACACAAAGTTATCATGAAATCAAAAACCACTTTTCATTGGCTCGATTCCAATCGAATTAGACTAGCAATTCGCCAAAAGTGAAGAAACCCAAAGTTATCATGAAATCAAAAACCACTTTTCATTGGCTCGATTCCAATCGAATTAGAGTAGCAAATCGCCAAAAACGAACAAACCCAAAGTTATCATGAAATCGAAAACTACTTTTCATTGGCTCGATTTCAATCGAATTAGACCAGCAATTGCCAAAATGAACAAATTTGAAGTTATCATGAAATCAAAAACCACTTTCCATTGGTTCGATTCCAATCGAATTCGACTAGCGATTCGCCAAAAATGAAGAAACTCGAGGTTATCATGAAATCAAAAACTACTTTTGATTAGCTTGATTCCAATAGAATGAGACTATCAAAACAAACAAAACCCGAAGTTATCATGAAATCAAAAACCACTTTTCATTGGCTCCATTCCAATCAAATTAGACTACCAAGTTTTCGAAAACGATCAAACCAGAAGTTATCATGAAATCAAAAGCCACTTTTCATTGGCTCGATTCCAATCTAATTAGACTAGCAATTCGCCAAAAATGATCAAACCCGAAGTTATCATGAAATCAAAAACCGCTTTTCTTTGGCTCGATTCCAATGGAATTAGACTAGTAATTAGGCGAAAATGAACAAACCCGAAGTTATCATGAAATCAAAAATCACTTTTCATTGGTTCGATTCCAATCGAATTAGACTAGGAATTTGCCAAAAATGAAGAAACGCGAAGTTATCATGAAATCAAAAACCACTTTTCGTTGGCTCGATTCCAATCGAATTAGACTAGCAAGTTTTCGAAAACGATTAAACCCAAAGTTATCATGAAATCGAAAGCCACTTTTCATTGGCTCGATTCCAATCGAATTAGACTAGCAATTTAAAGAAAATGATCGAACCCGAAGTTATCGTGAAATCGAAAACAACTTTCCATTGGCTAGATTCCAATCGAATTTGACTAGCAATTTTTCGAGAACGATCAAACCCGAAGTTATCTTGTAATCGGCAGCGACTTCTCATTAGCTCGATTCAAATCAAATTAGACTAGCAATTCACCGAAAATGATCAAACCCAAAGTTATCATGAAATCAAAAACCACTTTTTATTAGCTCGATTACAATCAAATTAGACTACCAATTTCCGATAACGATCAAATTCGATGTTATCATGAAATCAAAAATCACTTTTCATCGGCTCGATTCCCATCGAATTAGACTAGCAATTCGTCGAAAATGAACAAACCCGAAGTTATCACGAAATCAAAAACCACTTTTCATTGGCTCGATTCCAATTGAATTAGACTAGCAATTTGCCAAGAGCGAACAAACCCGAAGTTAACATGAAATAAAAAACCACTTTCCATTGGGTCGATTTCAATCGAATTAGACTAGCATTTCGCCAAACAAGGAACAAACCCGAAGTTATCATGAAATCTAAAACCACTATTCATTGGCTCGATTCCAATCGAATTAGACTAGCAATTTGTCGAAAATAATCAAACCCGAAGTTATCATGGAATCAAAAACCACTTTTCATTTGCTTGATTCCAATCGAATTGGACTAGCAATTAGCCGAAAATGATCAAACCCAAAGTTATCATGAAATCAAAATCCACTATTCTTTGGCTCCACTCCAATCAAATTAGACTAGCAATTCATCGAAAATGATCAAACCCGATGTTATAATTAAATCAAAAATGAATTTTCATTGGCTCGATTCCAATTGAATTAGACTAGCAATTCGCCAAGAGCGAAAAATCCGAAGTTATCATGAAATCAAAAACTACTTTCCATTGGCTCGATTTCAATCGAATTAGACTAGCATTTCGTCAAAAATGACCAAACCCGAAGTTATCATGAAATCAAAAACCACTTTTCATTGGCTCGATTCCAATCGAATTAGATTTGCAATTTGTCGAAAACGATCAGACCCGAAGTAATTAGGAAATCAAAAACCACTTTTCATTGGCTCCATTTCAATCGAATTAGACTAGCAATTCGCCAAAAATGATCAAACCCGATGTTATCATGAAATCAAAAAAACTTTTCATTGGTTCGATTCTAATCAAATTAGACTATCAATTAGCCGAAAACGATCAAACCCTAAGTTATCATGAAATCAAAAACTACTTTTCATTGGCTCGATTCCAATCGAATTAGAGTAATAATTCGTCGAAAATGAAGAAACCTAAAGTTATCGTGAAATCAAAAACCACTTTTCATTAGCTCCATTCCAATCGAATTAGACTAGCAATTCGCCAAAAACAAACAAACCCGAAGTTATCAAGAAATCAAAATCCACTTTTCATTGGCTCGATTCTAATCAAATTATTCATTGACTCGATTCCAATGGAATTCGACTAGTAATTAGGCAAAAATGAACAAACCCGAAGTTATCACGAAATCAAAAACCACTTTTCATTGGCTCCATTCCAATCGAATTAGACTAGCAATTCGCCGAAAATGATCAAACCCGAAGTTATAATGAAATTAAAAACTACTTTTCATTGGCTCGATTCCAATTGAATTAGACTAGCAATTCGTGAAAAACGAACAAACCCGAAGTTATCATGAAATCAAAAACCATTTTTCATTGGCTCGATTCCAATCTAATTAGACTAGCATTTCGCCAGAAATGAATAAGCCCAAAGTTATCATGAAATCGAAAGCCATTTTTCATTGGTTCGATTCCAATCGAATTAGACAAGCAATTCACCAAAAGCGAACAAACCCAAAGTTATCATGAAATCAAAAAAACTACTTTTCATTAGCTCAATTCCAATCAAATTAGACAAGCAAATTGCGAAAAACGTACAAACCCGAAGTTATCATGAAATTGAAAATCGCCTTTCATTGGCTCGATTCCAATCGAATTAGACTAGCACATCGCCAAAAACGAACAAACCCGAAATTATCATGAAATCTAAAACTACCTCTCATTGGCTCGATTCCAATCGAATTAGACTATCATTTCGCAAAAAATGCTCAAACCCGAAGTTATCATGATATCGAAAACCACTTTTCATAGGCTCGATTCCAATCGACTTAGACTAGCAAGTTTTCAAAAACGATCAAACCCGAAGTTCTCATTAAATCAAAAACCACTTTTCATTGTCTCGATTCCATTCGACTGACAAGCAATTTGCCAAAGACGAACAAACCCGATGTTATCATGAAATCAAAAACCACTTTTCATTAGCTCGATTCCAATCGAATTATACTAGCAATTTTCGTAAATGATCAAATCCGAAGTTACCAAAAATTCAAAAACCACTTTTCATTGGCTCGATTCCAAACGAATTAGGCTAGCAATTCTCCGAAAATAATCAAACCTAAAGTTATCATGAAATCAAAAACCAAAACTTTTCATTGGCTCGATTCCAATCGAATTAGACTAGCCTTTCGCCAAAAATGAAGAAACCGAAGTTATAATGAAATCAAAAACCACTTTTCATTAGCTCGATTCCATTCGAATTAGACTATCATTTCGCAAAAAATGAACAAACCCGAAATTATCATGAAATCAAAAACCGCTTTTCATTGGCTCGTTTCCAATCGAATTAGACTAGCAGTTCGTTGAAAACGAACAAACCCAAAGTTATCATGAAATCAAAAATCACTTTTCATTGGCTCGATTCCAATCGAATTAGACTGGCATTTCGCCAAAAATGAACAAACCCGAAGTTATCGTGAAATCAAAAACAACTTTTCATTGGCTCGAATCTAATTGAATTAGACTAGCAATTTGCCGAAAACGATCAAACCTGAAAATTATCTTGAAATCAAAAACCACTTTTCATTGGCTCGATTCCGATTGAGTTAGACTAGCAATTTTTCGAAAACGATCAAACCTGAAGTTATCAACAAATCGAAAGCCACTTTTCATTGGCTCGTTTCCAATCGAATTAGACTTGCAATTCATCGAAAATGATCAAACACAAAGTTATCATGAAATCAAAAACCACTTTTCATGGGCTCGATTCCAATCGAATTAGACTAGCAATTCGCCAAAAATGAAGAAATCCAAAGTTTTCATGAAATCAAAAACCACTTTTCATTGGCTCGATTCCAATCGAATTAGAGTAGCAAATAGCCAAAAACGAACAAACCCAAAGTTATCATGAAATCAAAAACTACTTTTCATTGACTCAATTTCAATCGAATTAGACCAGCAATTGCCAAAACGAACAAATTTGAAGTTATCATGAAATCAAAAACCACTTTCCATTGGCTCGATTCCAATCGAATTCGACTAGCGATTCGCCAAAAATGAAGAAACTCGAGGTTATCATGAAATCAAAAACCACTTTTGATTGGCTTGATTCCAATCGAATGAGACTATCAAAATGAACAAAACCGGAAGCTATCATGAAATCAAAAACCACTTTTCGTTGGCTTCATTCCAATCGAATTAGAATACCAAGTTTTTGAAAACGATCAAACCAGAAGTTATCATGAAATCAAAAGCCACTTTTCATTGGCTCGATTCCAATCTAATTAGACTAGCAATTCGCCGAAAATGATCAAACCCGAAGTTATCACGAAATCAAAAACCACTTTTCATTGGCTCGATTCCAATGGAATTAGACTAGTAATTAGGCGAAAATGAACAAACCCGAAGTTATCATGAAATCAAGAACCACTTTTCATTGGCTCCATTCCAATCGAATTAGACTAGCAATTCGCCGAAAATGATCAAACCCAAAGTTATAATGAAATTAAAATCTACTTTTCATTGGCTCGATTCCAATTGAATTAGACTAGCAATTCGTGAAAAACGAACAAACCCGAAGTTATCATGAAATCAAAAACCATTTTTCATTGGCTCGATTCCAATCTAATTAGACTAGCATTTCGCCCGAAAAGAATAAGCCCAAAGTTATCATGAAATCGAAAGCCATTTTTCATTGGTTCGATTCCAATCGAATTAGACTAGCAATTTGCCTAAGATGAACCAACTTGATGTTATCATGAAATCAAAAGCCACTTTTCATTGGCTCGATTCTAATCAAATAAGACTAGCAATTTGCCAAAAATGAACAAACCAGAAGTTACCATGAAATCAAAACAACTTTTCATTGGCACGATTCCAATCGAATTAGACTAGCAATTTGCCGAAAACAATCAAACCCGAAGTTATCATGAAATCAAAAACCGCTTTTCATTGGCTCGATTCCAATCGAATTAGACTAGCAATTCGTCGAAAATGAACAAACCCAAAATTATCATGAAATCAAAAACCACTTTTCATTGGCTCGATTCCAATCGAATTAGACTGGCATTTCGCCAAAAACGACGAACCCGAAGTTATCGTTAAATCAAAAACAACTTTTCATTGGCTCGAATCCAATAGAATTAGACTAGCAATTTTGCTGAAAACTATCAAACCTGAAAATTATCTTGAAATCTAAAATCGCTTTTCATTGGCTCGATTCCGATCGAGTTAGACTGGCAATTTTTCAAAAACGATCAAGCCCGAAGTTATCAAGAAATCGAAAGCCACTTTTCATTGGCTCCTTTCCATTCGAATTAGACTTGCAATTCATCGAAAATGATCAAACACAAAGTTATCATGAAATCAAAAGCCACTTTTCATTGGTTCGATTCCAAACGAATTAGACTAGCAATTCACTAAAAACGAACAAACCCGTAGTTATCATGAAATCGAAAACCACTTTTCATTGGCTCCATTCCAATGGAATTAGACTACCAACTCGCCAAAAACGAAGAAGCCCGAAGTTATCATGAAATCAAAAACCACTTTTCATTGGCTCGATTCCAATCGAATTAGACTAGCAAGTTTTCAAAAAACGATTAAACCCGAAGTTATCATGAAATCGAAAGCCACTTTTCATTGGCTGATTCCAATCTTATTAGACTAGCAATTCGTCGAAAATGATCAAACCCGAAGTTATCAAGTGGCTCAATTCCAATCGAATTAGACTAGCAATTCGTCAAAAACGAAGAAACCCGAATTTATCATGGAATCAAAAACTACTTTTTATTGGCTTGATTCCAATCGAATTAGACTATCATTTCACAAAAAATGAACAAACCCGAAGTTATCATGAAATCGAAAACCACTTTCCATTGGCTCGATTCCAATCGAATTAGACTAGCAAGTTTTCGAAAACGATCAAACTCGAAGTTATCATGAAATCGAAAGCCACTTTTCATTGGCTCGATTCCAATCTAATTAGACTAGCAACAGGCCGAAAATGATCAAACCCGAAGTTATCATGAAATCAAAAACCACTCTTCATTGGCTCGATTCCAATCGAATTAGACTTGCGATTCACCAAAATCGAACAAACCCGAAGTTATCATGAAATCAAAAACCACTTTTCATTGGCTCTATTCCAATCGAATTAGACTAGTATTTCGTCAAAAAGGAGCAAACCCAAAGTTATTATGAAATCAAAAACCACTTTTCATTGGCTCGATTCCAATCGAATTAGACTAGCAATTTACCGAAAACGATCGAACCCGAAGTTATCGTGAAATCGAAAACAACTTTCCATTGGCTAGATTCCAATCGAATTTGACTAGCAATTTTTCGAAAATGATCAAACCCGAAGTTATCTTGTAATCGGCAGCGACTTCTCATTAGCTCGACTCAAATCAAATTAGACTTGCAATTCACCGAAAATGATCAAACCCAAAGTTATCATGAAATCAAAAACCACTTTTTATTAGCTCGATTCCAATCAAATTAGACTACCAATTTCTGATAACGATCAAATTCGAAGTTATCATGAAATCAAAAACAACTTTTCATCGGCTCGATTCCCATCGAATTAGACTAGCAATTCGCCGAAAATGAACAAACCCAAAGTTATCACGAAATCAAAAACCACTTTTCATTGGCTCGATTCCAATCGAATAAGACTAGCAATTAGCTGAAAATGAACAAACCCAAAGTTATAATGAAATCAAAAACCACTTTTCGTTGGCTCGATTCTAATCGAATTCGACTAGCAACTTGCCGAATACGATCAAACCCGAAGTTGTCTTGAAATAAAAACCGCTTTTCATTGGCTCGATTCCAATCGAATTAGATTAGCATTACGCAAAAAACAAACAAACCCGAAGTTATCTTGAAACGAAAAACCACCTTTCGTTGGCTCGATTCCAATCGAATTAGACTAGCAATTTGCCTAAAACGATCAAATCCGAAGTTATCCTGAAATCGAAAACCACTTTTTCTTGGCTCGATTCCAATCGAATTAGACTAGCAATTAGCCGAAAACGAACAGACCCGAAGTTATCATGAATTCAAAATCCACTATTCATTGGCTCCATTCCAATCAAATTAGACTAGCAATTTGCCGAAAATGATCAAAGCTGAAGTAGTAATTAAATCAAAAACGACTTTTCATTGGCTCGATTCCAATTGAATTAGACTAGCAATTCGCCAAGAGCGAACAAACCCGAAGTTATCATGAAATCAAAAACTACTTTCCATTGGCTCGATTTCAATCGAATTAGACTAGCATTTCGCCAAACAAGGAACAAACCCGAAGTTATCATGAAATCGAAAGCCACTATTCATTGGCTCAATTCCAATCGAATTAGACTAGCAATTTGTCGAAAACAATCAAACCCGAAGTTATCATGAAATCAAAAACCACTTTTCGTTTGCTTGATTCCAATCGAATTGGACTAGCAATTAGTTGAAAATGATCAAACCCGAAGTTATCATGAAATCAAAATCCACTATTCTTTGGCTCCATTCCAATCAAATTAGACTAGCAATTCGCCGAAAATGATCAAACCCGATGTTATAATTAAATCAAAAACGACTTTTCATTGGCTCGATTCCAATTGAATTAGACTAGCAATTCGCCAAGAGCGAACAAACCCTAAGTTATCATGAAATCAAAAACTACTTTCCATTGGCTCGATTTCAATCGAATTAGACTAGCATTTCGCCAAAAATGACCAAACCCAAAGTTATCATGAATTCAAAAACCACTTTTCATTGGCTCGATTCCTATCGAATTAGATTTACAATTTGTCCAAAACGATTAGACCCGAAGTCATTATGAAATCAAAAACCACTTTTCGTTGGCTCCATTTCAATCGAATTAGACTAGCAATTCGCCAAAAATGATCAAACCCGATGTTATCATGAAATCAAAAAACTTTTCATTGGCTCGATTCTAATCAAATTAGACTATCAATTAGCCTAAAACGATCAAACCCTAAGTTATCATGAAACCAAAAACCACTTTTCATTGGCTCGATTCCAATTGAATTAGAGTAGCAATTCGCCGAAAATGAAGGAACCTAAGGTTATCATGAAATCAAAAATCACTTTTCATTAGCTCCATTCCAATCGAATTAGACTAGCAATTCGCCAAAAACAAACAAACCTGAAGTTATCAAGAAATCAAAATCCACTTTTCATTAGCTCGAATCCAATCGAATTAGACTAGCAATTAGCTGAAAACGATCAAACCCGAAGTTATCACGAAATCAAAAACCACTTTTCATTGGCTCCATTCCAATCGAATTAGACTAGCAATTCGCTGAAAATGATCAAACCCGAAGTTATAATGAAATTAAAAACTACTTTTCATTGGCTCGATTCTAATTGAATTAGACTAGCAATTCGTGAAAAACGAACAAACCCGAAGTTATCATGAAAACAAAAACCATTTTTCATAGGCTCGATTCCAATCTAATTAGACTAGCATTTCGCCAGAAATGAATAAGCCCAAAGTTATCATGAAATCGAAAGCCATTTTTCATTGGTTCGATTCCAATCGAATTAGACTAGCAATTCACCAAAAGCGAACAAACCCAAAGTTATCATGAAATCAAAAAAACTACTTTTCATTGACTCAATTCCAATCAAATTAGACAAGCAAATTGCGAAAAACGTACAAACCCGAAGTTATCATGAAATCGAAAATCGCCTTTCATTGGCTCGATTCCAATCGAATTAGACTAGCACATCGCCAAAAACGAACAAACCCGAAATTATCATGAAATCTAAAACTACCTTTCATTAGCTCGATTCCAATCGAATTAGACTATCATTTCGCAAAAAATGATCAAACCCGAAGTTATCATGATATCGAAAACCACTTTTCATAGGCTCGATTCCAATCGACTTAGACTAGCAAGTTTTCGAAAATGATCAAACCCGAAGTTCTCATTAAATCAAAAACCACTTTTCATTGTCTCGATTCCATTCGACTGACAACCAATTTGCCAAAGACGAACAAACCCAATGTTATCATGAAATCAAAAACATCTTTTCATTAGCTTGATTCCAATCGAATTATACTAGCAATTTCCGTAAATGATCAAATCCGAAGTTACCAAAAATTCAAAAACCACTTTTCATTGGCTCGATTCCAATCGAATTAGACTAGCAATTCTCCGAAAATAATCAAACCTAAAGTTATCATGAAATCAAAAACCAAAACTTTTCATTGGCTCGATTCCAATCGAATTAGACTAGCATTTCGCCAAAAATGAAGAAACCCGAAGTTATAATGAAATCAAAAACCACTTTTCATTAGCTCGATTCCATTCGAATTAGACTATCATTTCGCAAAAAATGAACAAACCCGAAATTATCATGAAATCAAAAACCGCTTTTCATTGGCTCGTTTCCGATCGAATTAGACTATCAGTTCGCCGAAAATGATCAAACCCAAAGTTATCATGAAATCGAAAATGACTTTTCATTGGCTCGATTACAATCGAATTAGATAAGCAATTTGCCAAAGACGAACAAACCCGATGTCATCATGAAATCCAAAACCACTTTTCATTGGCTCGATTCCAATCGAATTAGACTAGCAATTTGCCTAAGATGAACAAACTTGATGTTATCATGAAATCAAAAACCACTTTTCATTGGCTCGATTCCAATCGAATTAGACTGGCATTTCTCCAAAAACGAACAAACCCGAAGTTATCGTGAAATCAAAAACAACTTTTCATTGGCTCGAATCCAATTGAATTAGACTAGCAATTTGCCGAAAACGATCAAACCCGAAAATTATCGTGAAATCAAAAATCGCTTTTCATTGGCTCGATTCCAATCGAGTTAGACTAGCAATTTTTCGAAAACGATCAAACCCGAAGTTATCAAGAAATCGAAAGCCACTTTTCATTGGCTCATTTCCAATCGAATTAGACTTGCAATTCATCGAAAATGATCAAACACAAAGTTATCATGAAATCAAAAACCACTTTTCATTGGCTCGATTCCAATCGAATTAGACTAGCAATTCGCCAAAAATTAAGAAACCCAAAGTTATCATGAAGTCAAAAACTACTTTTCATTGGCTCGATTCCAATCGACTTAGAGTAGCAAATCGCCAAAAATGAACAAATCCCAAGTTATCATGAAATCAAAAACTACTTTTCATTGGCTCGATTTCAATCGAATTAGACCAGCAATTGCCAAAACGAACAAATTTGAAGTTATCATGAAATCAAAAACCACTTTCCATTGGTTCGTTTCCGATCGAATTAGACTATCAGTTCGCCGAAAATGATCAAACCCAAAGTTATCATGAAATCGAAAATGACTTTTCATTGGCTCGATCACAATCGAATGAGACTATCAAAATGAACAAAACCCGAAGTTATCATGAAATCAAAAACCACTTTTCATTGGCTCCATTCCAATCGAATTAGACTACCAAGTTTTCGAAAACGATCAAACCAGAAGTTATCATGAAATCAAATGCCACTATTCATTGGCTCGATTCCAATCTAATTAGACTACCAATTCGCCGAAAATGATCAAACCCGAAGTTACCACGAAATCAAAAACCGCTTCTCTTTGGCTCGATTCCAATGGAATTAGACTAGTAATTAGGCGAAAATGAACAAACCCGAAGTTATCATGAAATCAAAAATCACTTTTCATTGGTTCGATTCCAATCGAATTAGACTAGGACTTCGCCAAAAACGAAGAAACACGAAGTTATCATGAAATCAAAAACCACTTTTCATTGGCTCGATTCCAATCGAATTAGACTAGCAAGTTTTCGAAAACGATTAAACCCGAAGTTATCATGAAATCAAAAGCCACTTTTCATTGGCTCGATTCCAATCTAATTAGACTAGCAATTCGTCGAAAATGATCAAACCCATAGTTATCGAGTGGCTCGATTCCAATCGATTTAGACTAGCAATTCGTAAAAAATGAAGAAACCCGAAGTTATCATGGAATCAAAAACTACTTTTTATTGGCTCGATTCCAATCGAATTAGACTATCATTTCACAAAAAATGAACAAACCCGAAGTTATCATGAAATCGAAAACCACTTTCCATTGGCTCGATTCCAATCGAATTAGACTAGCAAGTTTTCGAAAACGATCAAACTCGAAGTTATCATGAAATCGAAAGCCACTTTTCATTGGCTCGATTCCAATCTAATTAAACTAGCAACGGGCCGAAAATGATCAAACCCGAAGTTATCATGAAATCAAAAACCACTCTTCATTGGCTCGATTCCAACCGAATTAGACTTCCGATTCACCAAAATCGAACATACCCGAAGTTATCATGAAATCAAAAACCACTTTTCATTAGCTCTATTCCAATCGAATTAGACTAGTATTTCGTCAAAAACGAACAAACCCAAAGTTATTATGAAATCAAAAACCACTTTTCGTTGGCTCGATTCCAATCGAATTAGACTAGCAATTTACCGAAAACGATCGAACCCGAAGTTATCGTGAAATTGAAAACAACTTTCCATTGGCTAGATTCCAATCGAATTTGACTAGCAATTTTTCGAGAACGATCAAACCCGAAGTTATCTTGTAATCGGCAGCGACTTCTCATTAGCTCGATTCAAATCAAACTAGACTAGCAATTCACCGAAAATGATCAAACCCAAAGTTATCATGAAATCAAAAACCACTTTTTATTAGCTCGATTCCAATCAAATTAGACTACCAATTTCCGATAACGATCAAATTCGAAGTTATCATGAAATCAAAAACCACTTTTCATCGGCTCGATTCCCATCGAATTAGACTAGCAATTCGTCGAAAATGAACAAACCCGAAGTTATCACGAAATCAAAAACCACTTTTCATTGGCTCGATTCCAATCGAATAAGACTAGCAATTAGCTGAAAACGAACAAACCCACAGTTATAATGAAATCAAAAACCACTTTTTGTTGGCTCGATTCTAATCGAATTAGACTAGCAACTTCCCAAATACGATCAAACCCGAAGTTGTCATGAAATAAAAAACCGCTTTTCATTGGCTCGATTCCAATCGAATTAGACTAGCATTATGCAAAAATGAACAAACCCAAAGTTATCTTGAAACGAAAAACCACTTTTCATTGGCTCGATTCCAATCGAATTAGACTAGCAATTTGCCTAAAATGATCAAACCCGAAGTTATCCTGAAATCGAAAACCACTTTTCATTGGCTCGATTCCAACCAAATTAGACTAGCAATTAGCCGAAAACGAACCGACCCGAAGTTATCATGAAATCAAAATCCACTATTCATTGGCTCCATTCCAATCAAATTAGACTAGCAATTCGCTGAAAATGATCAAAACCGAAGTTATAATTAAATCAAAACGACTTTTCATTGGCTCGATTCCAATTGAATTAGACTATAAATTCACCAAGAGCGAACAAACCCGAAGTTATCATGAAACCAAAAACTACTTTCCATAGGCTCGATTTCAATCGAATTAGACTAGCATTTCGCCCAACAAGGAACAAACCCGAATTTATCATGAAATCAAAAACCCCCATTCATTGGCTCGATTCCAATCGAATTAGACTAGCAATTGGTCGAAAACAATCAAACCCGAAGTTATCATGAAATCAAAACCCACTTTTCATTGGCTTGATTCCAATCGAATTGGACTAGCAATTAGCCGAAAATGATCAAACCCGAAGTTATCATGAAATCAAAATCCACTATTCTTTGGCTCCATTCCAATCAAATTAGACTAGCAATTCGCCGAAAATGATCAAACCCGATGTCATAATTAAATCAAAAATGACTTTTCATTGGCTCGATTCCAATTGAATGAGACTAGCAATTCGCCAGGAGCGAACAAACCCAAAGTTATCGTGAAATCAAAAACTACTTTCCATTGGCTCGATTTCAATCGAATTAGACTAGCATTTCGCCAAAATGACCAAACCCGAAGTTATCATGAAATCAAAAACCACTTTTCATTGACTTGATTCCAATCGAATTAGATTTGCAATTTGTCAAAAACGATCAGACCCGAAGTCATTATGAAATCAAAAACCACTTTTCATTGGCTCCATTTCAATCGAATTAGACTAGCAATTCGCCAAAAATGATCAAACCCGATGTTATCATGAAATCAAAAAAACTTTTCATTGGCTTGATTCTAGTCAAATTAGACTAGCAATTAGCCGAAAATGAACAGACCCGAAGTTATCATGAAATCAAAATCCACTATTCATTGGCTCCATTCCAATCAAATTAGACTAGCAATTCGCCAAAAATGATCAAAGCCGAAGTTATAATTAAATCAAAAATGACTTTCCATTGGCTCGATTCCAATTGAATTAGACTAGCAATTCGCCAAGAGAGAAAGAACCCGAAGTTATCATGAAATCAAAAACTACTTTCCATTGGCTCGATTTCAATCGAATTAGACTAGCATTTCGCCAAACGAGGAACAAACCCGAAGTTATCATGAAATCAAAAACCACCATTCATTGGCTCGATTCCAATCGAATTAGACTAGCAATTTGTCGAAAACAATCAAACCCGAAGTTCTCATGAAATCAAAAACCACTTTTCATTGGATCGATTCCAATCGAATTAGACTAGCAATTCACTAAAAACCAACAAATCCAAAGTTATCGTGAAATCAAAAACAACTTTTCGTTGGCTCGATTACAATCGCATTAGTCTAGCTTTTCGCAAGAAATGAATAAACCCGAAGTTATCATGAAATCAAAAACCACTTTTCATTGGCTCGATTCCAATCGAATTAGACTAGACGAACAAACCCGATGTTATCATGAAATCAAAAACCACTTTTCATTGGCTCGATTCCAATCGAATTAGACTAGCAATTCGCCGAAAATGAACAAACCTGAACTTATCTTGAAATCAAAAACCACTTTTCATTGGCTCGATTCCAATCGAATTAGACTAGACGAACAAACCCGATGTTATCATGAAATCAAAAACCACTTTTCATTGGCTCGATTCCAATCGAATTAGAGTAGCAATTTGCCAATGACGAACAAACCCGATGTTATCATGAAATTAAAAGCTACTTTTCATTGGCTCGATTCTAATTGAATTAGACTAGTAATTCGTCGAAAATGATCAAATCCAAGGTTATCATGAAATCAAAAATCACTTTTCATTAGCTCGATTCGAATCAAATTAGAATAGCAATTCCCCAAAAATGAACAAGCTCGAAGTTACCATGAGATCAAAAATCACTTTTTATTGGCTCGATTCCAATCGGATTAGACTAGCATTTCGCCATATATGAACAAACCCGAAGTTGTCATGAAATCAAAAACCACTTTTCATTGGCTCGATTCCAATCGAATTAGATTAGCAATTCGCCTAAAATGATCAAACCAGAAGTTATCATTAAATCAAAAACCATTTTTCATTGGCTAGATTCCAATCGAATTAGACTAGCAAATCGTCGAAAATGATCAAACCCGAAGTTATCATGAAATCAAAAACCCCTTTTCATTGGGACCATCACCAATGAACTCAGAAGGCCCAAAAACCCTTGGGGTGGTGTCCTCGACTCCAATTTCGCCGGAATTGAAGCATTGGAAAAAGTACAGCCCGAAACTGATTTTGAAATTAATTCTCGTACGATGGTCCAACATGTACACGTGCCAGATATTCAGAATGCCCATGAAATGGCGAACCTTTGGTCAAAAAATCATTGCAATCGGAGGTCGGACGCTCCTGTTACGGCACCAAACGTAAACGGGCAGTTTGTCAAAAATTTGCGATTTTCGGCCTCTACGGTTCTCACCTCGGGAAACGCGCCTAACCGCGTTATTCACCATGAAATTCCGCACAAGACTATTGAAAATCATAAATTTTTGCCTCCGATTGATTTTGGCCGGAAAACAGAGCCGCTAGCGGCCAGCCGGCGGCGTTACGGCGGCCCTCCGGCAACTTTTGATCAGAATGTTCTTCCAGTTAATTTGAATCCATTTTCATCATCGCTTTTCCCACATGAGTCCCAGACAGTGCTCAATCAAGGTCGAAAGACCTATGCTACTGCAGTTTCTGGCCGTCCGGGCCTTTCTCAAGCTGAACGCAGTTCACGAAATTCGTTTGCATCGGTTATACAGGGTATAGATGACTCTTCCACTGCTGGGTTTGCTACTAAAGAACCCTTTATACATATGGGTGAGCTGGCAATAGTTTTGACTGAGTCCGAGGAGGCTACACTCGCTGATCCTTACAAGTATACACTTGTGGGGAAATTTCCACATCGTAAGCCAACCATGAGGAAGGTACGTGAGATTTTTTCTAAATTTGGGTTCCATGGTTGTTTCGAGGTGGGACTGATTGACACAACACGCATTCTTATACACCTTACACATGAGGAGGATTACAGCAGGCTTTTTCTTAAACCTTCATGGTATATTGATGGTTGTCCGATGAGAGTCCTTAAGTGGACATGCGACTTTACACCTGAGCAAGAGACTCCGATAGTTCCCGTATGGGTATCGTTCCCTCTGCTTCCAGTACATTTACGTGCGAAGGGGTTCCTTTTCGCCTTATCTGGGGCAATAGGAATGCCCTTGAGAATTGATGAGGCCACCACCGACTTGAGACGACCTAGTGAGGCAAGGGTGTGCATTGAGGTGAATTTGGGGCATAAGTTGCCCGACAGGGTTTGGATTGAGCGTGCTGGTAACCGTAGCTTCTGGCAGACAGTTATCTATGAGAAGCGGCCAATTTTTTGCTTCTCTTGTAAACACTTGGGTCATTCCTATGATAAGTGTACTACGGTTCCTCCTCCTCCTCCTACAGTTGTTGTGCACCCCCCTTTCGACCCCCTATTACTAGGACTGATTAGGATAAGGGCAAGTTAACGTTTGTGGAGCCAAAGAAGCAGTGGGTTCCAATTTCAGCAGTGCCTTCTGTGCTTCCCACTACTACTACCGCAGTTGTGACAGAGTCAGAATCTGCATCGGCAGTTCCTACCTCTACTCGTATCACAGTTGATCCAGAGGTACCTCCGTATATTCATTCAGTTGCTGAGCCTACTCCAAATGCTCCTATCGAGGTACCCACTTCTCCTATTATTACTTCCATAGCTCCTATTCCCACAGCTACTACTGATGTACCCCCTGAGCCGACACATATGAGTTCTCCACCATTAAAGACACACACAGATGGTACTCAGTCATCGCAGGGATCAGGTACCGAGATAGTTCCTCAAACCACTCTTGCATAGGGGTTGTTGGCTGAGATCAGTTCAGAGCGACATGGTGTCAAGCATATGTTGATTGATCACTTTAAGAAGGACCATGGAATGAAAGTTGGATCTACCATGAGATTTGCTATTGAGGACTTGGTTTTTAAGCTTTTTGGAGAGGGACCTTCTGTGAGTAAGACTCCTACGCATACACCTTCACCTAATCCTTCTATCACAGCTCCTACACACAATAAGGTGAAAGAACATATACAGAGAGACATGGATGGCATGGGCCTTGGAAACTGCATGCAAAATGCAGAGGATGATGTCCCTACAGCAAGCAGGTCAATCTCCCACGATTCAGATGTCGTAGCACAGAACACCATGAGATTAGACACACCTACGACTAGTACAATGAGATCAGATGCACCCGCTTTTCGCCCGACATTCAGTGCAACACCATCCGAACAGTACTTATCACGAAAGTAGGCTCCTACACGTAGGCGAGACCCCTCTCCAACGGGCGAGCTAGACATCGCAGACTACTATGATCCGAAAATGTTTCAAACCAGACGCATGACCCGATCAATGTCTATGTACTACTACCCGAAGATTTACCCTCTGGAATACCCTTGAGTACCTTTCATTAGTTTTTGTTCGTGTCTTGTTTACTGTGAATCTTCCGATATTTGTTACAATTTACATTTGCTGGAGGTCAGGTCCATGCCTCCCTCCTCTCTTTGTTTTCCCGCTTTTCATTATATAAATTAAACCACACTAGTGGTATTTGCTTAAAAAAACGATCAAATTCGAAGTTATCATGAAATCAAAAACCACTTTTCATCGGCTTGATTCCCATCGAATTAGACTAGCAATTCACCGAAAATGAACAAACCCGAAGTTATCATGAAATCAAAAACAACTTTTCATTGGCTCAATTCCAATCGAATTAGACTAGCAATTAGCAGAAAATGAACAAACCCGAATTCATCATGAAATCAAAAACCACTTTTCATTGGCTCGATTCCAATCGAGTTACACGAGCAATTCGCCGAAAAGGATCAAACCCGAAGTTATCATGAAATCAAAAACCACTTTTCCTCGGCTCGATTCCAATCGAATTAGACTAGCAATTAGCCGAAAATGATCAAGCCCGAAGTTATCATGAAATCAAAAATCAATTTTCATTGGCTCCATTTGAATCGAATTAGACTAGCAATTCGCCAAATATGTAAAAACCTGAAGTTATCCCAATCGAATTGGACTAGCAATTTGTCGAAAACGATCAAACCCGAAGTTAACATGAAATCAAAAACCACTTTTCATTAGCTCGATTCCAATCGAATTAGACTAGCAATTCGTCGAAAATGATCAAACCCGAAGTTATCATGAAATCAAAAACCACTTTTCATTGGCTCAATTCCAATCGAATAAGACTACCAATTAGCCGAAAATGAACAATCCTGAAGTCATAATGAAATCAAAAACCACTTTTCGTTGGCTCGATTCCAATCGAATTAGACTAGCAACTTGTCGAGTACGATCAAAGCTGAAGTTATCGTGAAATCAAAAACCACTTTTCATTTGCTCGATTATAATCGAATTAGACTAGCAATTCGAGAAAAACGAACAAATCCGAAGTTATCGTGAAATCAAAAGCAACTTTTCATTGGCTCGATTCCAATCGAATTAGACTAGCATTTCGTAAAAAATGAACAAACTTGAAGTTATCATGAAATCAAAAGCCACTTTTCATTGGCTCGATTCCAATCGAATTAGACTAGCAATTTACCAAAAATGAACAAATTTGAAGTTATCATGAAATCAAACACCACTTTTCATTGGCTCGATTCCAATCGAATTAGACAAGAAATTTGCCAAAGACTAACAAACTCGATGTTATCATGAAATCAAAAATCACTTTTCATTGGCTCAATTCCAATCGAATTAGAGTGGCAATTTGCTAAAAACGAACAAACCCGATGTTATCATGAAATTGAAAGCCACTTTTCATTGGCTTGATTCTAATCGAATTAGTTACCATGAAATCAAAAACCGCTTTTCATTGGCTCGATTCGAATCGAATTAGACAAGCAATTCGGCAAAAACAAACAAACCCGAAGTTACCATGAGATCGAAAATCACTTTTCATTGACTCGATTCCAATCGTATTAGACTAGCATTTCGCCAAAGATGAACAAACCCGAAGTTGTCATGAAATCGAAAACCACTTTTCATTGGCTCGATTCCAATCGAATTAGACTAGCTATTAGCTAAAAACGAACAAACCCGAAGTTATCATGAAATCAAAAACCACTTTTCATTGACTCGATTCCAATCAAATTAGATTAGCAATTCACCGAAAATGATCAAACCCGAAGTTATCATTAAATCAAAAACCATTTTTCATTGGCTCGATTCCAATCAAATTAGACTAGTAAATCGCCGAAAACGATCAAACCCGAAGTTATCATGAAATCAAAAACTCCTTTTCATTGGCTCGATTCCAACCGAATTAGACTAGCAATTCACCAAAATCGAACAAACCCGAAGTTATCATGAAATCAAAATCCACTTTTCGTTGGCTCGATTGCAATCGAATTGGACCAGCAATTTGCTGAAAACGATCAAACCCGAAGTTATCATGAAATCGAAAACCACTTCCCATTGGCTAGATTCCAATCGAATTAGACTAGCAATATTTCGAGGACGATCAAACCCGAAGTTATCTTGTAATCGACAATGACTTTTCATTGTCTCGATTCAAATCGAATTAGACTACCAATTCGTCAAAAATGATCAAACTCGAAATTATCATGAAATCAAAAAACACTTTTTATTAGCTCGATATCAATCAAATTAGACTAGCAATTTTCGATAACGATCAAATTCGAAGTTATCATGAAATCAAAAACCTCTTTTCATCGGCTCGAGTCTAATCGAATTAGACTAGCAATTCGCCGAAAATGATCAAACCCGAAGTTATCATGAATCAAAAACCACTTTTTATTAGCTCGATTCCAATCAAATTAGACTAGCAATTTTCGATAACGATCAAATTCGAAGTTATCGTGAAATCAAAAACCACTTTTCATCGGCTCGAGTCCAATCGAATTAGACTAGCAATTCGCCGAAAATGATCAAACCCGAAGTTATCATGAAATCAAAAACCACTTTTCATTGGCTCGATTCCATTCGAATAAGACTTGCAATTAGCCGAAAATGAACAAACCCAAAATTATAATGAAATCAAAAACCACTTTTCGTTGGCTCGACTCCAATCGAATTAGACTAGCAACTGGCCGAATACGATCAAACCCGAAGTTGTCATGAAACAAAAAACCACTTTTCATTAGCTCGATTTCAATCAAATTAGACTAGCAATTCGTCAAAAACGAACAAATCAGAAGTTATCGTGAAATCAAAAACAACTTTTCATTGGCTCTATTACAATCAAATTAGTCTAGCATTTCGGAAAAAACGAACAAACCCGAAGTTATCATGAAATCAAAAACCACTTTTCATTGGCTCGATTCCAAACGAATTAGACTAGCAATTTGCCGAATACGATCAAACCCGAAGTCGTCATGAAATCAAAAACCTCTTTTTATTAGCGTGATTCCAATCAAATTAGACTAGCAATTTTTGATAACGATCAAACTCGTAGTTATCACGAAATCGAAAGCCACTTTTCATTGGCTCGATTCCAATCTAATTAGACTAGCAACGGGCCGAAAATAATCAAACCCGAAGTTATCATGAAATCAAAAACCACTCTTCATTGGCTCGATTCCAACTGAATTAGACTTGCGATTCACCAAAATCGAACAAACCCAAAGTTATCATGAAATCAAAAACCACTTTTCATTGGCTCTATTCCAATCGAATTAGACTAGTATTTCGTCAAAAACGAACAAACCCAAAGTTATTATGAAATCAAAAACCACTTTTCGTTGGCTCGATTCCAATCGAATTAGACTAGCAATTTACCAAAAACGATCGAACCCGAAGTTATCGTGAAATCGAAAACAACTTTCCATTGGCTAGATTCCAATCGAATTTGACAAGCAATTTTTCGAGAATGATCAAACCCGAAGTTATCTTGTAATCGGCAGCGACTTCTCATTAGCTCGATTCAAATCAAATTAGACTAGCAATTCACCAAAAATGATCAAACCTAAAGTTATCATGAATCAAAAACCACTTTTTATTAGCTCGATTCCAATCAAATTAGACTACCAATTTCCAATAACGATCAAATTCGAGGTTATCATGAAATCAAAAACCACTTTTCATCGGCTCGATTCCCATCGAATTAGACTAGCAATTCGCCGAAAATGAACAAACCCGAAGTTATCACGAAATCAAAAACCACTTTTCATTGGCTCGATTCCAATCGAATAAGACTAGCAATTAGCTGAAAATGAACAAACCCAAAGTTATAATGAAATCAAAAACCACTTTTCGTTGGCTCATTTCTAATCGAATTAGAATAGCAACTTGCCGAATACGATCAAACCCGAAGTTGTCATGAAATAAAAAACCGCTTTTCATTGGCTCGATTCCAATCGAATTAGACTAGCATTACGCAAAAAACGAACAAACCCGAAGTTATCTTGAAACGAAAAACCACTTTTCGTTGGCTCGATTCCAATCGAATTAGACTAGCAATTTGCCTAAAACGATCAAACCGAAGTTATCCTGAAATCGAAAACCACTTTTCATTGGCTCGATTCCAATCAAATTAGACTAGTAATTAGTCGAAAATGAACAGACCCGAAGTTATCATGAAATCAAAAACCACTTTTCATTAGCTCGATTTCAATCTAATTAGACTGGCTGCCGAATACGATCAAACTCGAAGTTGTCATGAAATCAAAAACCACTTTTCATTGGCTCAATTCCAATCGAATAAGACTGGCAGTTAGCCGAAACTGAAAAAATTCGAAGTTATAATGAAATCAAAAACCACTTTTCGTTGGCTCGATTCCAATCGATTTAGACTAGTAATTTGCCGAATACGATCAAACTCGAAGTTCTCATGAAATCAAAAACCACTTTTCATCGGATCGATTCCAATCGAATTGGACTAGCAATTCCCCAAAAATGAACAAATCTGAAGTTATCGTGAAATCAAAAACAACTTTTCATTGGCTCGATTACAATCGCATTAGTCTAGCTTTTCGCAAGAAATGAATAAACCCGAAGTTATCATGAAATCAAAAACCACTTTTCATTGCCTCGATTCCAACCGAATTGGACTAGCAATTTGGCAAAAACGAACAAACCTAAAGTTATCTTGAAATCAAAAACCACTTTTCATTGGCTCGATTCCAATTGAATTAGACTAGCAATTTGCCAAAGACGAACAAACCCGATGTTATCATGAAATCAAAAATCACTTTTCATTGGCTCGATTCCAATCAAATTAGAGTAGCAATTTTCCAAAGATGAACAAACCCGATGTTATCATGAAATTAAAAGCCACTTTTCATTGCTCGATTCTAATCGAATTAGACTAGCAATTCGTCGAAAATGATAAAATCCAAGGTTGTCATGAAATCGAAAATCACTTTTCATTAGCTCGATTCGAATTGAATTAGACTAGCAATTCTCCAAAAATGAACAAACCCGAAGTTACCATGAGATCAAAAATCACTTTTCATTGGCTCGATTCCAATCGGATTAGACTAGCATTTCGCCATATATGAACAAACCCGAAGTTGTCATGAAATCAAAAACCACTTTTCATTGGCTCGATTCCAATCGAATTAGATTAGCAATTCGCCTAAAATGATCAAACCCGAAGTTATCATTAAATCAAAAACCATTTTTCATTGGCTAGATTCCAATCGAATTAGACTAGCAAATCGTCGAAAACGATCAAACCCGAAGTTATCATGAAATCAAAAACCCCATTTCATTGGCTCGATTCCAACCGAATTAGACTTGCGATTCACCAAAATCGAACAAACCCGAAGTTATCATGAAATCAAAAAACCACTTTTCATTGGCTCTATTTCAATCTAATTAGACTAGTATTTCGCCAAAAACGAACAAACCCAAAGTTATTATGAAATCAAAAACCACATTTCGTTGGCTCGATTCCAATCGAGTTAGAATAGCAATTTACCGAAAATGATCGAACCCGAAGTTATCATGAAATCGAAAACCACTTTCCATTGGCTAGATTCCAATCAAATTTGACTAGCAATGTTTTGAGAACGATCAAACCTGAAGTTATCTTGTAATCGACAGAGACTTTTCATTGGCTCGATTCAAATCAAATTAGACTAGCAATTCGCCGAAAATGATCAAACCCAAAGTTATCATGAAATCAAAAACCACTTTAAATTAGCTCGATTTCGATCAAATTAGACTAGCAATTTCCGATAACGATCAAATTCGAAGTTATCATGAAATCAAAAACCACTTTTCATCGGCTTGATTCCCATCGAATTAGACTAGCAATTCGTCGAAAATGAACAAACCCGAAGTTATCATTAAATCAAAAACCACTTTTCATTGGCTCGATTCCAATCGAATTAGACTAGCAATTAGCAGAAAACGAACAAACCTGAAGTTATCATGAAGTCAACAACCACTTTTCATTGGCTCGATTCCAATCGAATTATACTATCAATTTGCGAAATACGATCAAACCCGAATTCGTCATGAAATCAAAAACCACTTTTCATTGGCTCGATTCCAATCGAGTTACACTAGCAATTCGTCGAAAATGATCAAACCCGAAGTTATCATGAAATCAAAAACCACTTATCGTTGGCTCGATTCCAATCGAATTAGACTAGCAATTAGCCGAAAATGATCAAGCTTGAAGTTATCATGAAATCAAAAATCACTTTTCATTGGCTCTATTCGAATCGAATTAGAATAGCAATTCGCCAAATATGTAAAAACCTGAAGTTATCAGGAAATCAAAAATCACATTTCATTGGCTCGATTCCAATCGAATTAAACTAGCAATTTGCCGAATACGATCAAACCAGAATTCGTCATGAAATCAAAAACCACTTTTCATTGGCTCGATTCCAATTGAGTTACACTAGCAATTAGTCGAAAATGATCAAACCCAAAGTTATCATGAAATCAAAAACCACTTTTCGTTTGCTCAATTCTAATCGAATTAGACTAGCAATTCGTCGAAAATGATCAAACCCGAAGTTACCATGAAATCAAAAATCGCTTTTCATTGGCTCCATTCCAATCGAATTAGACTAGCAATTAGCCAAAAATGAACAAATTCGAAGTTACCATGGGATCAAAAGTCACTTTTCATTGGCTCGATTCCAATCAAATTAGATTAGCAATTCGTCGAAAATGATCAAACCCGAAGTTATCATTAAATCAAAAACCATTTTTCATTGGCTCGATTCCAATCGAATTAGACTAGTAAAACGTCGAAAATGAAAAAACTCGAGGTTATCATGAAATAAAAAACTCCTTTTCATTGGCTCGATTCCAACTGAATTAGACTAGCAACTCACCAAAATCGAACAAACTTGAAGTTATCATGAAATCAAAAACCACTTTTCGTTGGCTCGATAGCAATCGATTTGGACTAGCAATTTGTCGAAAACGATCAAACCCGAAGTTATCATGAAATCGAAAACCACTTCCCATTGGCTAGATTCCAATCGAATTAGACTAGCAATATTTCGAGGATGATCAAACCCGAAGTTATCTTGTAATCGACAGTGACTTTTCATTGGCTCGATTCAAATCGAATTAGACTAGCAATTCGTCGAAAATGATCAAACTCGAAGTTATCATGAAATCAAAAAACACTTTTTATTAGCTCGATATCAATCAAATTAGACTAGCAATTTTCGATAACGATCAAATTCAAAGTTATCATGAAATCAAAAACCTCTTTTCATCAGCTCGAGTCCAATCGAATTAGACTAGCAATTCGTCGAAAACGATCAAATTCGAAGTTATCGTGAAATCAAAAACCACTTTTCATAGACTCGAGTCCAATCGAATTAGACTAGCAATTCGCCGAAAATGATCAAACACGAAGTTATCATGAAACCAAAAACCACTTTTCATTGGCTCGATTCCAATCGAATAAGACTAGCAATTAGCCGAAAATGAACAAACCCGAAATTATAATGAAATCAAAAACCACTTTTTGTTGGCTCGATTCCAATCGAATTAAACTAGCAACTTGCCGAATACGATCAAACTCGAAGTTGTCATGAAACAAAAAACCACTTTTCATTAGCTCGATTCCAATCAAATTAGACTAGCAATTCGCCAAGAACGAACAAATCAGAAGTTATTGTGAAATCAAAAACAACTTTTCATTGGCTCGATTACAATCAAATTAGTCTAGCATTTCGGAAAAAATGAACAAACCCAAAGTTATCATGAAATCAAAAACCACTTTTCATTGGCTCGATTCCAAACGAATTAGACTAGCAATTTGCTGGATACGATCAAACTCGAAGTCGTCATGAAATCAAAAACCTCTTATCGTTGGCTCGATTCCAATCGATTTACACTAGCAATTCGTCAAAAATGATCAAACCCGAAGTTAGCATGAAATCAAAAATCACCTTTTGTTGGCTCGATTCCAATCGAATTAGACTAGCAATTAGCCGAAAAAGATCAAGCCCGAAGTTATCATGAAATCAAAAATCACTTTTCATTAGCTCCATTCGAATCAACTTAGACTAGCAGTTCGCCAAAAATGAAAAAACCCGAAGTTATCGTGAGATCAAAAACCACTTTTCATTGGCTCGATTCCAATCGAATTGGACTAGCAATTTGTCAAAAACAATCAAACCCGAAGTTAACATGAAATTGAAAAATACTTTTCATTGGCTCGATTCCAATCGAATTAGTCTAGCAATTAGCTAAAAATGAACAAACCAGAAGTTATCATGAAATCAAAAATCACTTTTCATTGGCTCGATTTCAATCTAATTAGACTTGCAATTTGTCGAATAAGATTAAACCCGAAGTTGTCATGAAATCAAAAGCAACTTTTCATTGGCTCGATTCCAATCGAATTAGAATAGTAATACGCCGAAAATAATCAAACCCGAAGTTATCATGAAATCAAAAACCCCTTTTCATTGGCTTGATTCCAATCGAATCAGACTAGCAGTTCGCAAAACATGAACAAACCCGAAGTTATCATGAAATCAAAAACCACTTTTCATTTGCTCGATTCCAATCGAATTAGACTAGCAATTTGCCAAAGACGAACAAACCCGATGTTATCATGAAATCAAAAACCACATTCATTGGTTCAATTCCCATCAAATTAGACTAGCAGTTTGCCAAAGACGGACAAAACCGATGTTATCATGAAATTGAAAGCCACTTTTCATTAGCTCGATTCTAATCAACTTAGACTAGCAATCCGCCAAAAATGAACAAACCCGAACTTATTGTGAAATCAAAACCACTTGTCATTCGCTCGATTCCAATCGAATTAGACTGGCAATTCGTCGAAAATGTTCAAACCCAAGGTTGTTATGGAATGAAAACCACTTTTCATTGGCTCTATTCCAATCGAATTAGACTAGCAATTCGCCAAAAAATGAACAAACCCGAAGTTATCATGAAATCAAAAACCACTGTTCATTGGCTCGATTCCAATTGGATTAGACTAGCTTTTCGCCAGAAATGAACAAACCCGAAGTTATCATGAAATCAAAAACCACTTTTCATTTTCTCGATTCCAATTGAATTAGATTAGCAATTCATCGAAAATGATCAAACCCGAAGTTATCATTAAATCAAAAACCATTTTTCATTGGCTTGATTCCAATCGAATTAGACTAGCAAATCGGTGAAAATGATCAAACCCGAAGTTATCATGAAATCAAAAACCCCTTTTCATTGGCTCGATTCCAACCGAATTAGACTAGCAATTTACCAAAATCGAACAAACCCTAAGTTATCATGAAATCAAAAACCACTTTTCATTGGCTCTATTCCAATCGAATTAGACTAGTATTTCACCAAAAATGAAAAAACCCGAAGTTATCATGAAATCAAAAACCACTTTTCGTTGGCTCGATTCCAAAAGAATTAGACTAGCAATTTACCGAAAACGATCGAACCCGAAGTTATCATGAAATCGAAAACCACTTTCTATTGGCTAGATTCCAATCGAATTTGACTACCAATTTTAATCGACAGCAACTTTTCATTGCCTCGATTCACATCAAATTAGACTAGCAATTCACCGAAAATGATCAAACCCAAAGTTATCATGAAATCAAAAATCACTTTTTATTAGCTCGATTCCAATCAAATTAGACTAGCAATTTTCGATAACGATCAAACTCGTAGTTCTCACGAAATCGAAGGCCACTTTTCATTGGCTCGATTCCAATCTAATTAGACTAGCAACGGGCCGAAAATAATCAAACCCGAAGTTATCATGAAATCAAAAACCACTCTTCATTGGCTCGATTCCAACTGAATTAGACTTGCGATTCACCAAAATCGAACAAACCCAAAGTTATCATGAAATCAAAAACCACTTTTCATTGGCTCTATTCCAATCGAATTAGACTAGTATTTCGTCAAAAACGAACAAACCCAAAGTTATTATGAAATCAAAAACCACTTTTCGTTGGCTCGATTCCAATCGAATTAGACTAGCAATTTACCAAAAACGATCGAACCCGAAGTTATCGTGAAATCGAAAACAACTTTCCATTGGCTAGATTCCAATCGAATTTGACTAGCAATTTTTCAAGAACGATCAAACCCGAAGTTATCTTGTAATCGGCAGCGACTTCTCATTAGCTCGATTCAAATCAAATTAGACTAGCAATTCATCGAAAATGATCAAACCCAAAGTTATCATGAAATCAAAAACCACTTTTTATTAGCTCGATTCCAATCAAATTAGACTACCAATTTCCAATAACGATCAAATTCAAAGTTGTCATGAAATCAAAAACCACTTTTCATCGGCTCGATTCCCATTGAATTAGACTAGCAATTCGCTGAAAATGAACAAACCCGAAGTTATCACTAAATCAAAAACCACTTTTCATTGGCTCGATTCCAATCGAATAAGACTAGCAATTAGCTGAAAATGAACAACCCAAAGTTATAATGAAATCAAAAACCACTTTTCGTTGGCTCAATTCTAATCGATTAGACCAGCAACTTGCCGAATACAATCAAACCCGAAGTTGTCATGAAATAAAAAACCGCTTTTCATTGGCTCGATTCCAATCGAATTAGACTAGCATTACGCAAAAAATGAACAAACCCGAAGTTATCTTGAAATGAAAAACCACTTTTCGTTGGCTCGATTCCAATCGAATTAGACTAGCAATTTGCCTAAAACAATCAAACCCGAAGTTATCCTGAAATCGAAAACCACTTTTCATTGGCTCGATTCCAACCGAATTGGACTAGCAATTAGCCGAAAACGAATAGACCCGAAGTTATCATGAAATCAAAAACCACTTTTCATTGGCTCGATTTCAATCTAATTAGACTGGCTGCCGAATACGATCAAACTTGAAGTCGTCATGAAATCAAAACCCACTTTTCATTAGCTCGATTCCAATCGAATAAGACTGGCAATTAGCCAAAAATGAAAAAATTTGAAGTTATAATGAAATCAAAAACCACTTTTTGTTGGCTCGATTCCAATCTATTTAGACTAGCAATTTGCCGAATACGATCAAACCCGAAGTTCTCATGAAATCAAAAACCACTTTTCATTGGATCGATTCCAATCGAATTAGATTAGCAATTTGTCGAATACGATTAAACTCGAAGTTGTCATGAAATCAAAAACCACTTTTCAGTGACTTCATTCCAATCGAATTAGAATAGCAATACGCTGAAAATGATCAAACCCAAAGTTATCATGAAATCAAAAACCCCTTTTCATTGGCTTGATTCCAATCGAATCAGACTAGCAGTTCGCAAAAAACAAACAAACCCAAAGTTATCATGAAATCAAAAATAAATTTTCGTTTGCTCGATTCCAATTGAATTAGACTGGCAATTTGCCAAAGATGAACAAACCTGATGTTATCATGAAATCAAGAACCACATTCATTGGCTCAATTCCCATCAAATTTGACTAGCAATTTGCCAAAGACGGACAAACCCAATGTTATCATGAAATCGAAAGCCACTTTTCATTGGCTCGATTCTAATCAAATTAGACTAGCAATTCGCCAAAAAGTAACAAACCCGAACTTATTGTCAATTCAAAACCACTTTTCGTTGGCTCGATTCCAATCGAATTAGACTAGCAATTCGCCGAAAATGTTCAAACCCAAGGTTATTATGAAATGAAAATCACTTTTTATTGGCTCGATTCCAATCGAATTAGACTAGAAATTCACCAAAAACGAACAAACCCGAAGTTATCATGAAATCAAAAACCACTTTTCGTTGGCTCGATTCCAATCGAATTAGATTAGCAATTCGCCGAAAATGTTCAAACCCAAGGTTATTATGAAATGAAAATCACTTTTTATTGGCTCGATTCCAATCGAATTAGACTAGAAATTCACCAAAAACGAACAACCCGAAGTTATCATGAAATCAAAAACCACTTTTCATTGGCTCGATTCCAATCGGATTAGACTAGCATTTCGCCTGAAATGAACAAACCCGAAGTTGTCATGAAATCAAAAACCACTTTTCATTGGCTCGATTCCAATCGAATTGGACCAACAATTAGCCAAAAACGAACAAACCCGAAGTTATCATAAAATCAAAAATCACTTTTCATTTTCTTGATTCCAATCAAATTAGATTAGCAATTCGCCGAAAATGATCAAACGCGAAGTTATCATTAAATCAAAAACCATTTTTCATTGGCTAGATTCCAATCGAATTAGACTAGCAAATCAGCGAAAATGATCAAGCCCGAAGTTGTCATGAAATCAAAAACCCCTTTTCATTGGCTCAATTCCAACCGAATTAGACTAGCAATTCACCAAAATCAAAAAAAACCCAAAATTATCTTGAAATCAAAAACCACTTTTCATTGGTTCTATTCCAATCGAATTAGACTAGTATTTCGCCAAAAATGAAAAAACCCGAAGTTATCATGAAATCAAAAACCACTTTTCGTTGGCTCGATTTCAATCGAATTAGACTAGCAATTTCTCGAAAACGATCGGAGCTGAAGTTGTCATGAATTCGAAAACCACTTTCCATTGGCTAGATTCCAATCGAATTTGACTAGCAATTTTTCGAGAACGATCAAACCCGAAGTTATCTTGTAATCGACAGCGACTTTTCATTGGCTCGATTCAAATCAAATTAGACTAGCAATTCACCGAAAATGATCAAACCCAAAGTTTTTTTGAAATCAAAAACCGCTTTTTATTAGCTCGATTCCAAACAAATTAGACTAGCAATTTTCGATAATGATCAAATTCAATGTTATCATGAAATCAAAAACCACTTTTCATCGGCTCGATTCCCATCGAATTAGACTAGCAATTCGCCGAAAATGATCAAACCTGAAGTTATCATGAAATCAAAAATCACTTTTCATTGGCTCGATTCCAATCGAATAAGACTAGCAATTAGCTGAAAATGAACAAACCCAAAGTTATAATGAAATCAAAAACCACTTTTCATTTGCTCGATTCCAATCGAATTAGACTAGCAACTTGTCGAATACGGTCAAACCCGAAATTGTCATGAAATGAAAATCCACTTTTCATTGGCTCGATTCCAATCGAATTAGACTAGTAATTCGCCAAAACGAACAAATCCAAAGTTATCGTGAAATCAAAAACTACTTTTCATTGGCTCGATTACAATCAAATTAGTCTAGCATTTCGCAAAAAATGAACAAACCTAAAGTTATCATGAAATCAAAAATCACTTTTCATTGGCTCAATTCCAATCGAATTAGACTAGCAATTTGCTGAATACGATCAAACCCGAATTCATCATGAAATCAAAAATCACTTTTCATTGGCTCGATTCCAGTCGAATTACACTAGCAATTCGCTGAAAATGATCAAACTCGAAGTTATCATGAAATCTAAAATCACTTTTCGTTGGCTCGATTCCAATCGAATTAGACTAGTAATTAGCCAAAAATGATCAAGCCCGAAGTTATCATGAAATCAAAAAATCACTTTTCATTGGCTCCATTCGAATCGAATTAGACTAGCAATTCGCCAAAAATGAAAAAACCCGAAGTTATCATGAAATCAAAAACCACTTTTCATTGGCTCGATTCTAATCGAATTGGACTAGCAATTGGTCGAAAATGATGAAACCCGAAGTTAACATGAAATCGAAAAACACTTTTCATTGGCTCGATTCCAATCGAATTAGACTAGCAATTAGCCGAAAATGAACAGATCCGAAGTTATCATGAGAACAAAAACCACTTTTCATTGGCTCCATTTCAATCTAATTAGATAAGCAATTTGTCGAATATGATCAAACCCGAAGTTATCATGAAATCAAAAACCACTTTTCTTTGGCTCGATTCCAATCGAATTATCCTAGCAATACGCCGAAAATGATCAAACCTGAACTTATCATGAAATCAAAAACCACTTTTCATTGGCTCGATTCCATTCGAATAAGAGTAGGAAATAGCCGAAAATGAACAAACCCGAAGTTATAATGAAATCAAAAACCACTTTTCGTTGGCTCGATTCCAATCGAATTACACGAGCAACTTGCTGAATACGATCAAACCCGAAGTTGTCATGAAATCAAAAACCACTTTTCGTTGCCTCGATTCCAATCGAATTAGAATAGCAATTCGCCGAAAATGATCAAACCCGAATTTATCATGAAATCAAAAACCACGTTTCGTTGGCTCGATTCCAATCGAATTAGACTGGCAATTAGCCGAAAATGATCAAGCCCGAAGTTGTCATGAAATCAAAAATACTCTTCATTGGCTCCATTCGAATCGAATTAAACTAGCAATTCGCCAAAAATGAAAAAACCCAAAGTTATCATGAAATCAAAAACTACTTTTCATTGGTTCGATTCCAATCTAATTGGACTAGCAATTTGTCGAAAACGATCAAACCCGAAGTTATCATGAAATCTAAAACCACTTTTCGTTGGCTCGATTCCAATCGAATTAGACTAGTAATTAGCCAAAAATGATCAAGCCCGAAGTTATCATGAAATCAAA
>NW_019254087.1:0-1197 GCF_002742605.1 Olea europaea var. sylvestris
CAAAAATGCCCGTGTCACTATCGCCAGAACATCTCAGCCCCGTGACTATGCAAAACTCAGATATAGAAAATCTAACATAACGCCCAGCAACTAAAAACCACAATTCTATAGGATTAGGTTGTTGGACCTGCCGCAAGAGGAAGTAGTGAATTAATTGCGGTTGTACCACAATTTCATGGCAGTCGAGAAAATGGGCAAAGCATGTTCCCTTCATAATGAGCTTCTGTCGGTCAGATAATTTTGATTGGATACTTGAAAGTACACCCTTGCTGACTGATGTTGTAATCTTGCCTGGGAACCATCGTTCCTTCGGTATGATATATTGCCAATCCTGCACAAAATTATTTAGAAAGACCCAATGTTCCATAAATGTAGGGAAATCACACACAATTAGATGTATGCAACTGTATACTCTGGCTACAGATAGATTAACATTGTTGTATAACCAGAAATAATATGGTCACAGGAATGTGTAATGCTACAACAGAACTTAGACACAGACGATTATCATGGTCACATGCAACGAATATCATGTTCTATATACAACTGAATGAGGTCACGTAGGTCACATGCCATGACTATCATGTTCTATATTCAAATCATGATACAAAACAATTACTGGCATACATTTTGTTGTGCATTCAAGCCACAAACCATGTAAGCCACAGTCACATTTGACATATTAGTCAAATGTAGGCATCGTTGTTCATAATGCGTACGGTCACAGATGTATAAATAAATACTGTCAACAATCAGGCCACATGCAACAATCAGTTGAGATGTCAACATTCAGGTCACACATTGAGATCTTGGTCACATATAGATAATGGCGAGGTCACATACAATTGATCAATTGACAAATGACGTACGTTCCTATGTACTTTGTTTGTGGTGCTATATAAGCAACAGTCACAGTTTGACATCTTGTCTCACATGCAACAATCAGTTGAATCATTAGCAATGTCATTAGAGGCCACACATTCATAGCTCCCTTGGTCACACATCGACATCTAGGTCACATATTCATAATGGCGAGGTCAAAGACATAATTTTTGTTATGTAATTAAGCGACATTTCGGGAGAAATGTAGGTCACACTCAATATTGGTACCAAGAACCCTAATCCAACGATTAGGGCCGATTAAATGAGGGAAAAATTACCTAAGACTTCAATGCTTCTAATCCATGAATTCTATCA
>NW_019254088.1:0-1197 GCF_002742605.1 Olea europaea var. sylvestris
GGGCCAATTTCGTCATTTTTCGCGACGGTTTTGAATGGGTTTAAATTTGACAGGTCGATTGGAAACAAAAATAGCGCCGGGGGAAATTTCGTCATTTTTCGCGACGGTGTCGAAATGGGCTCAAATTTAACAGGTCGATCGGAAACTATAATCGCGCCGGGGCGAGTTTCGTCATTTTTCGCGACGGTGTCGAAATGGGCCGAAATTTGACAGGTCGATCGGCAACAAAAATCACACCGGGGCCAATTTTGTCATTTTTGGCGACGGTGTCGAAATGGGCTGAAATTTTACAGGTCGATCGGAAACAAAAACCACGTCGGGGCAATTTCGTTATTTTTCACGACGGTGTCGAAATCAACTAAAATTTGACAGGTCGATCGGAAACAAAAATCGCGCCGGGGCCAATTTCGTCATTTTTCGCGACGGTGTCGAAATGGGCCGAAATTTGACAGGACGATCGGAAAGAAAAATCGCGCCGGGGGCAATTTCGTCATTTTTCGCGACGGCGTCGAAATATGCTGAAATTTGATAGGTCGATCGGGAACAAAAATCGCGCCGGGGGCAATTTCGTCATTTTTCGCGACGGCGTCGAAATATGCTGAAATTTGATAGGTCGATCGGGAACAAAAATCGCGCCGGGGGCAATTTCGTCATTTTTCGCGACGGCGTCGAAATATGCTGAAATTTGATAGGTCGATCGGGAACAAAAATCGCGCCGGGGGCAATTTCGTCATTTTTCGCGACGGCGTCGAAATATGCTGAAATTTGATAGGTCGATCCGAAACAAAAATCGCGCAAGGGCCAATTCCGTCATTTTTCGCGACGGTATCGAATGGGCTGAAATTTGATAGGTCGATCGGAAACAAAAATCGCGCCGGGGGCAATTTCGTCATTTTTCGCGACGGTGTCGAAATGGGCTCAAATTTGACAGGTCGATCGGAAACAAAAATCGCGCCGGGGCGAGTTTCGTCATTTTTCGCGACGGTGTCGAAATGTGCTGAAATTTGACAGCTCGATCGGAAAAAAAATCATGCCGGGCCAATTTCGTCATTTTTCATGACGGTATCGAAATGGGCTGAAATTTGACAGGTCGATCGGAAACAAAAATCGCGCAGGGGCGAATTTCGTCATTTTTCGCGACGGTGTCGAAATCGGCTGAAATTTTACCGGTCGATCGGAAACAAAAATCTCGCCGGG
>NW_019254089.1:0-1197 GCF_002742605.1 Olea europaea var. sylvestris
AAAACTTGTATTTAGTTATAATCACGCATTTAATTTAGTTAATTTAGGTTTATATTTATAAGTAGGTTATTAAATCATAATTTTGGTAGCGAAAAATCACGAATTTCTATTGTTTCGGTTAGGGCGAAGATAATTTAAATTTAAACTAGTACAATCTCTGTGGAACGATACTTGGACTCAAAAGGTCCACTTTATTACTTGAACGCGATCCGTGCATTTGCGGTGTAGGATTTTAGCGAACATTTCTCATCCTCGATCGTATTCAATATTGTACTATCCAACATTAATGTTTGAATCGTATACTGCTAGATATAATTAAAGAAGAGGTGGTTGTGATAGAATTAATGAAATCTCACATAGAATTGTGTTCAATCGTAAGCGTACTAAACAAACTTACTTTCTAATACAACTCAATTTATTTGGTCGAGTGAACTTCTCAATAAAACCTCTATAACGTTTCTTCATATGCAAATAATTACGAGATACTAGTCCGTGGCCATTCTTTCTCAACTTTAAGCCAACTACCTAGATGGAGCCGAAACAATTCGAAACATTCCAATAATTATTTTACAAGTCGACGCTTACTACATAGAAACGCGACAAGGAATGCTTTCAAGGAAACTTGGATAGTATGTACTAAGAAAGAGAACATGAACATCCTCAGCAATTCCTATATTTACACAAATATATATATATAGAGAGAGAGAGAGAGAGAGAGAGAGAGACACACACACACACACACACAACAACAACACACAGCCTCTCTCTCAATAAACTCCAAGAAAAAAGTGTGTATATATATGGGTAATTGGCACAAAACGTCCCTACCTTTCAAGTCTATTGTGGAAAACGTCCCTACCTTTCATTTTTTAGCATTTTTGCCCTCATTTCAACCTTTCTTTGCGCTGGACGTCCTTCCGTCCATATTCCGTCAGTTTTTCCGTTAAACATTCGGGTAATTGGCACAAAACGTCCCTACCTTTCAAGTCTATTGTGGAAAACGTCCATACCTTTCATTTTTTGGCATTTTTGCCCTCATTTCAACTTTTATTTGCGCTGGACGTCCTTTCGTCCATACTCCGTCAGTTTTTCCGTTAATTAAATACAAAAATAACTTTTTCTTTCTATAAACAAGGGTAAAATTGTCCTCACCCACTTCACCCCTTTTTCCCGCCATCAACTTAGTCCATAAGTAAC
>NW_019254090.1:0-1197 GCF_002742605.1 Olea europaea var. sylvestris
ATTGAGCGTAACTTTTGCACACGGTGTCCGTTTTCGGCCCATAAGCACTTTTTGGAAATGTAGCGACCGTTTTGGATTGAACTGATGAATTCATCGTGATGTACGAGGTATTTCGACAATTTTTCAAAAGAATGAGCACTTAAATATTTGGAACGCTCGGAGAGTCGGCGTGCGAAGAATTGAGCGTAACTTCTGCACACGGTGTCCGTTTTCGGCCCACAGGTACTTTCTGGAAATGTAGCGACCGTTTTGGATTGAACTCACGAATTCATCGTGATGTACGAGGTATTTCCACAATTTTTCGAAAGATTGAGCACTTGCATACTTGGAACGCTTGGAGAGTCGGCGTACGAAGAATTGAGCGTAACTTCAGCAAACGGTGTCCGTTTTCGGCCCATAAGTACTTTTTGGAAATGTAGCGACCGTTTTGGATTGAACTCACGAATTCATCGTGATGTACGAGGTATTTCGACAATTTTTCGAAAGATTGAGCACTTGCATACTTGGAACGCTGGAGGGTCGGCGTACGAAGAATTGAGCGTAACTTCAGCACACGGTGTCCGTTTTCGGCCCATAAGTACTTTTTGGAAATGTAGAGACCATTTTGGATTGAACTCACGAATTCATCGTGACGTACGAGGTATTTTGACAATTTTTCGAAAGATTGAGCACTTGCATACTTGGAACGCTTGGAGGGTCGACGTACGAAGAATGGAGCGTAACTTTTGCACACGGTGTCCGTTTTCGGCCCATAAGTACTTTTTGGAAATGTAGCGACCGTTTGGGATTGAACTCATGAATTCATCGTGACGTACGAGGAATTTTGACAATTTTTCAAAAGAATGAGCACTTGCATATTTGGAACGCTTGGAGAGTCGGCGTACGAAGAATTGAGCGTAACTTTTGCAGACGGTGTCCGTTTTCGGCCCATAAGTACTTTTCTGAAATGTAGCGACCGTTTTGGATTGAACTCACGAATTCATCGTGATGTACGAGGTATTTCAACAATTTTTCGAAAGATTGAGCACTTGCATACTTGGAACGCTGGAGGGTCGGCGTACGAAGAATTGAGCGTAACTTCTGCACACGGTGTCCGTTTTTGGCCCATAAGTAATTTTTGGAAATGTGGCGACCGTTTTGGATTGAACTCACGAATTCATCGTGATGTACGAGGTATTTCGACAATTTTTCGAAAGA
>NW_019254091.1:0-1197 GCF_002742605.1 Olea europaea var. sylvestris
TAGCTGTGCTCGTTCATACTCTGAGATCATGTACATGGATAGTCAGAATTATAACCTTGCTCTGATACCATTGTCTATTGCACCCCATATATAATAACCATATTACACTGTGTAGAAATGATATTGATGACTTAACCTCAACACAGGATATCACACATTTTTATAAAGATAAAATGAAATGAGCATCTTCACAATAAGATCCATATTCTCGCATGGTCACCTATGATGCATATATAGTATGCTATAACCGAATACTGTATAATCAAATTCCAACAAATTTATTTAAGGATTCCCAAAGTACTTACCATGTCATTTCAAAAATTCATATGTACAGTACGAGATTCTCCAAATATAATACAACAGATTATAAAACAAAAACAACAGCTCACAAGATGACCCTACAGGTCGTCATCCATGTAGTCAAACTCTAGAATCCTGTAGGAGCTCCACAACTAGCCTTGACCTCTATGAAGTCCCATGATTACCTACAACGCAAGAACTAAATAAGCTAATGTTTAGTAAGTAGAAATTCTTTAGCAACTACAATGCAAGAACATAGTTTTTGTGAAATATAATGTTGGGACATTTACATAGGATAACAAGCTCATTGTCTATCATATGATGGTTATGATTATTGAGTATGTGGTTTCGAAACATATTGACATTGATATTGATTAACATGTCATTCACGAGCATTTTCATGAGAATGCATGACATATGTCTATGGTTGAAAATCTAGCATGCACAACATGATTTTAAAATTGAGTTTTATGTCATAAATGTTTTGTTGACCACTTCAATGGCACCAAGGCATGTTTGTGTAATATATTTTGGTACTACAGGTGATACATCCTAGGTGATTGCAAAGGAAGATAGGGGATGGGCTTGGTGATCACGGGAGGGTGAACCACTTTACACCCTTGTGATATTATGATTATTGGTGCTACCAGTTGGGATACTTTTTTGGGTGATCATAGGAGAAGTTAGGGGATGAGCCTCTAGTGGTCATAAGATGGTGTCTCTAGGGTGTTGATTTCTAATAGCTCTTTTGATTATTGAGTATAGATGTTGATATTGTGTAGAGTTCTATCTGGTGCATAATAGATGGGTCAAAGCCCAATGAAAGATTTCAAATGAAGTTATTTTGAGTTGACTTTGACGAGTACTTGAATATGATGCACATTAGCATAATGTTTA
>NW_019254092.1:0-1197 GCF_002742605.1 Olea europaea var. sylvestris
TGAAGCCTTCAATTTCTCTTTCGATCAATTCCTTTTTGTGATTTCTGTTTCAGCAGGTCCATATACATTGGTGTCAAGTTTGCTCATTAATGGCCATTCCTGAAATCAATTTGGAATTGAAGTTGTGAGTTTGTAATGTTGGGGTGCGGAAGCTCCAATGACACATGTTGATTCCAAACCGGATTTTAAAGAACTAGATTATATGACAATATTAAAGTATATGAGATCACACACTGAAAAACAAGGTTTAGAAGTAAAGAAAAAAACAAAGGATTAATGGCAAAGGACGATGTTTATTAATTCAACAATATGGATAATACAAAGTAATCTAGCAATTGGCTTCTATCTGTTACATCTCTAATAAAACTGACAGAGGATCCTTGTATTTATAAGCCAACCCTATAAGAGTCCTAAAAGGGAAAAAAATATATTACAATTAGAAAATCCAATTTCAACAGGATTTTGTTTCCTTTTGTTAGATGCAATTAGATTCCATTTCCAAATAAAAGTCTAACACATCTTCAAAAGACTCCTAACCAATTTCTAGAATTTCACTTGATCAAATTCTAAATCAACAATAATCCTAACACATTTGAGTCACCAAACCTAACAATCTCCACCTTGACTCAAATTTCGGTGCTACGAACGAAACTCCTAGATTTCAAATCCATCTGCATCAAAATTAATTGGACTCCTCAACACGTGCAACAAACAAAACTCCTAGATTTCAAATCTGTTTGCAATAAAATGATCTGGCCAAATTTTCTTAACACCGTAACCACTTCATATAAACCAAACACTCATCATCCGCCCGACGTCCACAATCGACACCCAAATCCAAACTCATGTTCCCAATTTCACTAAGGAATTAATATTGATCACATAGGGCCGAAACACACCCTGTAGTAATAACCAAACCAGATGCTTGATCAGAAGGTCCATTGCTGTAACTATAACCTTCAACATCCCCAGAAGCATCCCAAACATTGCTGACACCACGGTACCTACACTAGATGAGTCCTATCCCAGCAACTGAACACAGTGTACCCGCTGAAATTGGTGGCAAAGCGGGATCACCAACGCTCTCTTTGGCAGTATTCTAAATCGACTCAGAGCCCAATCCAAGAGGTACTTTACCAAACTAAACTTCCACCACAGTACTAAACTTATCCAAATGTCTCCAACAGTTCTGCACTC
>NW_019254093.1:0-1197 GCF_002742605.1 Olea europaea var. sylvestris
GCCAAATTGTTTCGCGCGGGTTAGTCGCTAACAATTAAAAAGGGATCAGATGATTGTGTAAGGGACAAACCTCTTGAGACAAAATCCCAAAAAGGAGTGTTTTTATTGGCGATGACTTTACAATTGCCCACTTTCTTTATAGTGGCCAACTTGTCATGGAACTACTTTTTCTAACTGCTGCTATTACTTTTTGTCGTTCAACCATCTTCAATTGAATTCCTTGAATCGTGGAATGTGATAGGACTACTCAATAACTGCTTTATTAACCACACTTTTGGGTAACCATAACATCTTATGTTTGCTAAGATCCTGGGCGACTCGAAGGTTTGGGCAAGAACAGGGTCACAACTCTGGGCGACTGCATGGCAATCCATTCGCTCAAATCTTGGGCGACTTACAAGCTTGGACGATGGTATTACCGCGTTCATGGGTTTCTCTATTGGGTCTTTATCCTGAATTGCCTGATTGGGCCGTTCTTTGGACTATCTGATTTGGGGATCCTCCAATTGGACTTCATTTCTTGGGCTATTCGATTTGGGCTGAACTTTTTGTGTGTCAACACCACCTCTACACATCAACCACATTTCCATCACTAGTACTACAACCTTGGAGAAGTAGAGACGGCGCACAAAAAACACCATAATTGGGTTTGGAAAAGAATTGAATCTTTGGGTTTGGGAAAATGAATTAATGTTAGGTTGGTGGATTATGGTGTGGAATCGAGTTTGTGCAATGGAGTTGGTGGGTGTGAAACCATATGTGGATTGAAGGGGTACGATGGTGTGATGGTGAAGGGTGGGAGCTATGTGGTTTCTTGGCGGCTTGGAGTTACGATCAGTGTTGAAGGATGTGGTGGAGCTGGTTGCAACAATGGTTCACGACTTGGATTGTATGGGCTGTGTGTGATATGGCTAGTTTCAGATTGAGGAGGGGTGGGGGGAAATGAAGAAGAAGATCAATTTCTCTTTTCTTTTCTTTTTTGTCCTTTTTGGTTTTTGATTTAAATTTTTTAATTGTTTAATGTGGTAAATAGAAATTTACCATTTTGTCATTTTAAAATTGATTAAAAGATGGTTAAATTTTAGTTTGATGGTCAACTAATGAAATTTTTGACGAAAACTATCCAAAAGAGATTCGCATGTAACGTTTGGAAATGTTAGGGGTGATAACTGCAACAAATGAAATATTTGGAAAAAG
>NW_019254094.1:0-1197 GCF_002742605.1 Olea europaea var. sylvestris
AAACAAAAATTGCGCCGGGGGCGATTTCGTAATTTTTCGCGACAGTGTCGAAATGGGCTCAAATTTGACCGATTGATCGGAAAGAAAATCGCGTCGGGGGTAATTTCGTCATTTTTCGCGACGGTGTCGGAATCGGCTAAAATTTGACTGATTGATGGGAAACAAAAATCTCGCCGGGGGCAATTTCGTTATTTTTCACGACGGTGTCTTAATCGGCTAAAATTTGACTGATTGATGGGAAACAAAAATCGCGCCGGGAGCAATTTCGTCATTTTTCGCGACGGTGTCGGAATCAACTAAAATTTGACTGAATGATGGGAAACAAAAATCGCGCCGGTGGCGATTTCGTCATTTTTCACGACGGTTTTGGAATCCTCTAAAATTTAACTGATTGATGGGAAACAAAAATCGCGCCGGCGGCGATTTCGTCATTTTTCACGACGGTGTCGAAATGAGCTCAAATTTGACAGATTGATCGGAAACAAAATTCGCGCCGGGGGTGATTTCGTCATTTTTCCCGACGATGTCCAAATGGGCACAAATTTGAACGATTGATCGAAAACAAAAATTGCGCCGGGGGCGATTTCGTAATTTTTCTCGACAGTGTCGAAATGGGCTCAAATTTGACCGATTGATCGGAAAAAAAATCGCGTCGGGGGCAATTTCGTCATTTTTCGCGACGGTGTCGGAATCGGCTAAAATTTGACTGATTGATGGGAAACAAAAATCGCGCCGGGGGCAATTTCGTCATTTTTCACGACGGTGTCGTAATCGGCTAAAATTTGACTGATTGATGGGAAACAAAAATTGCGCGGGGGCCGATTTCATCATTTTTCGCGACGGTGTCGAAATGGGCTCAAATTTGATCGATTCATCCGGAAAAAAATCGCGCCGGGGTCGATTTCGTCATTTTTCGCGACGGTTTTGGAATCGTCTAAAATTTGACGGATTGATGGGAAACAAAAATCGCGCCGGGAGCAATTTCGTCAATTTTCGCGACGGTGTCGGAATCGGCTAAAACTTGACTGATTGATGGGAAACAAAAATCGTGCAGGGAGCAATTTCGTCATTTTTCACGACGGTGTCGGAATCGACTAAAATTTGACTGATTGAAGGGAAACAAAAATCACGTCGGGGGCGATTTCGTCATTTTTCGCGACGGTGTCGAAATGGGCTCAAATTTGACCGATTGATCGG
>NW_019254095.1:0-225 GCF_002742605.1 Olea europaea var. sylvestris
CGGAGTCGGAATGGGCTAAAATTTGACAGACTGATCGGAAACAAAAATCGCACCGAGGCAATATGGTCATTTTTCGCGACGGTGTCGGAATGGGCTAAAATTCAACAGACTGATCCGAAACAAAAATCGCGCCGGGGGCGATTTCGTCATTTTTCGCGACGGAGTCGGAATGGGCTAAAATTTTACAGACTTATCGGAAACAAAAATCGCGCCGGGAGCAATTTC
>NW_019254095.1:281-1197 GCF_002742605.1 Olea europaea var. sylvestris
TGGGCTAAAATTTGACAGACTGATCGGAAACAAAAGTCGCGCCGGGGGCAATTTCGTCGTTTTTCGCGACGGAGTCGGAATTGGCTAAAATTTGACAAACTGATCGGAAACAAAAATCGCGCCGGGGCAATTTCTTCATTTTTCGCGACGGCGTCGGAATGGGCTAAAATTTGACAGACTGATCGGAAAGAAGAATCGCGACAGGGCCAATTTCGTCAGTTTTCGCGACGGTGTCGGAATGGGCTAAAATTTGACAGACTGATCGGAAACAAAAGTCGCGCCGATGGCAATTTCGTCATTTTTCGCGACGGCGTCGGAATGGGCTAAAATTTGACAGACTGATCGGAAACAAAAATCGCGCCGATGGCTATTTCGTCATTTTTCGCGACGGAGTCGAAATGGGCTAAAATTCGACAAACTGATCGGAAACAAAAACCGCGCCGGGGCAATTTCGTCATTTTTCGCGACGGCGTCGGAATGGGCTAAAATTTGACAGACTGATCGGAAACAAAAATCGCGCCGGGAGCAATTTCGTCGTTTTTCGCGACGGTGTCGGAATGGGCTAAAATTTGACAGACTGATCGGAAACAAAAGTCGCGCCGATGGCAATTTCGTCATTTTTCGCGACGGAGTCGAAATGGGCTAAAATTCGACAAACTGATCGGAAACAAAAATCGCGCCGGGACAATTTCGTCATTTTTCGCGACGGCGTTGGAATGGGCTAAAATTTGACAGACTGATCGGAAACAAAAATCGCGACGGGGCCAATTTCGTCAGTTTTCGCGACGATGTCGGAATGGGCTAAAATTTGACAGACTGATCGGAAACAAAAATCGCGCCGATGGCAATTTCGTCATTTTTCGCGACGGAGTCGGAATGGGCTAAATTTCGACAGACTGATCGGACACAAAAGTCG